>NC_134697.1:12665056-12965056 GCF_050947455.1 Rhinoderma darwinii
ACTATAACACTACATTACTATAATAATACTACATTACTATAACACTACTACATTACTATAATACTACATTACTATAACAATATTACATTACTATAATACTACATTACTATAATATTACATTACTATAACACTACATTACTATAATACTACATTACTATAATACTACATTACTATAATACTACATTACTATAACAATACTACATTACTATAATACTACATTACTATAACACTACATTACTATAACAACACTACATTACTATAACAATACTACATTACTATAATACTACATTACTATAATACTACATTACTATAACAACACTACATTACTATAATAACAATACTACATTACTATAATACTACATTACTATAACAACACTACATTACTATAATACTACATTACTATAATACTACATTACTAATAACAATACTACATTACTATAATACTACATTACTATAACACTACATTACTATAACACTACTACATTACTATAATACTACATTACTATAACACTACTACATTAATATAATACTACATTACTATAACAATACTACATTACTATAATACTACATTACTATAACAATATTACATTACTATAATACTACATTACTATAATACTACATTACTATAATACTACATTACTATAACACTACGTTACTATAACAATACTACATTACTATAATACCACATTACTATAACACTACATTACTATAATACTACATTACTATAATAACAATACTACATTACTATAATACTACATTACTATAATAATACTACATTACTATAACAATACTACATTACTATAATACTACATTACTATAACAACACTACATTACTATAATACTACATTACTATAATAACAATACTACATTACTATAATACTACATTACTATAACAACACTACATTACTATAACAATACTACATTACTATAATACTACATTACTATAATAATACTACATTACTATAACAACACTACATTACTATAATACTACATTACTATAATAACACTCCAGCTCACCTTTTGCCTAGACTTATGTTATTTGGTAGTAGTCCTAGCGCTCGGGTCCTCGTGACGGCACACGATTAACTTGCTGTTTGCAGAAAAAGGTTGGGTGCATCCAGCGCTGAGATAATTAAAAAGAAACTTTTTCCAAGTTTTAATCTTTCTTCATTAAAATAGATTAGATAGCATATTGGTAATGATGTCCAGCAATGCTGGGAATGTTGAATAAAGATCAATAGCCTACGCGTTTCGAACGCTGTCTGCGTTCTTATTCATGGCTTGAAAATCGACATTCCTATAATACCACATTACTATAACAATATTACATTACTATAATAATACTACATTACTATAATACCACATTACTATAACAATACTACATTACTATAATAATACTACATTACTATAATAATACTACATTACTATAATAACACTACATTACTATAATACTACATTACTATAATAATACTACATTACTATAACACTACATTACTATAATAATACTACATTACTATAATAATACTACATTACTATAATAACACTACATTACTATAATACTACATTACTATAATAATACTACATTACTATAACAACACTACATTACTATAACATTACTACATTACTATAATACTACATTACTATAACAACACTACATTACTATAACATTACTACATTACTATAACACTACATTACTATAATACTACATTACTATAACAATACTACATCACTATAATACTACATTACTATAATACTACATTACTATAACACTACATTACTATAAAACTACATTACTATAACAATACTACATTACTATAATAATACTACATTACTATAATACTACATTACTATAATACCACATTACTATAATACTACATTACTATAATAATACTACATTACTATAATAATACTACATTACTATAACAACACTACATTACTATAACATTACTACATTACTATAATACTACATTACTATAACAATACTACATTACTATAATACTACATTACTATAACAATATTACATTACTATAATACTACATTACTATAATATTACATTACTATAACACTACATTACTATAACACTACATTACTATAACAATACTACATTACTATAATACTACATTACTATAATACTACATTACTATAACAATACTACATTACTATAATACTACATTACTATAACACTACATTAATATTACTACATTACTATAATACTACATTACTATAACAATACTACATTACTATAACACTACATTACTATAACACTCCTACATTACTATAACAATACTACAGAACTACAATACTACATTACTATAAAAACTACTACATTACTATAATAATACAATTACTATAATACTACATTACTATAATAATAGCGCTAGGTTTAATCTTACCGAAAATGTGCAAGTTTACTCAACGTGCTTATTTTAGCAATCCAGTTTAAGTGTCGCTAAATGCAGTCCGGTGGCTCAGTTGGCAGCGTTTGGCAGACATAAGAATGTCAAGATTGGGCAGCCCCTTCTTAGATAATACTACAATGCCCTCTGTAGATAATGCCACAGTGCCCTCTGTAGATATTGTCACAGTGCTCTCTGTAGATATTGCCACAGTGCCCTCTGTCCTAATGCTACCCCCCATAGATAATGCCACTCCCTCATAGATAGTGCCACACTGCCCTCTGTAGATAGTGCCACACTGCCCCCTGTAGATAGCGCTACCACCCCCATAGATAGCGCCATTGGGACTCCCTCTAGGAGTGGAATCCCCTGCCAGAGCGTCAGCTACGGGAATTCCGCTCCAGGAGTAGCCACTGACGTCACTGTCCATATATGGACAGTGACATCAAGGGCTTTCTTGGTCACAGCTCTTAAAGTAGCGCTGTGCCTGGGGAGTATTTGTCGAGCGGAGGAGCTCCCTCTGCTCCTCCTCTCTGAACTAATGTTGAAGCAGGGAGCTGACGGTTCCTTGCTTCAGCATTGGGTTCAACTGTAGAACGCAGATACAGTTGACAATAACTAATGGTATCCAAAAGCAAATAATATTATTGGGCTAGGTAATGTTCCTAGGAACATCCTCCCATATCTGTTAATGAGGCAACTCTATGATACATATATAAACATGAGAAGAACAGAGTCTATAGCCAATATATATTCGAAAAATGTCAATACAAAACTTTATTTAAATATACATAATGAACAAACATTTAAAAGAAGTATAACAGTAGGAGAACTCAATCACAGAATGACATAGAGACAAGTCAGGAAAGCCAAGGTATGTATAATAAACCTTTGAAGTTTGGGGTAAGACTAACACTAGTGTAGCATAAAACTAGTTAGATCTGTTTACATATTTTGATGCTGTTTAAAGGGCAAAATGGTCCCAAAAACAGACATCAAAGAGTGAAGGTAATGGGTCTGAACAAGACCCTGTGTAAAGGATTACTAGGATGGTCTTACCCATAAAGAGTCCTTAGGCTGGGTCCTGGTGGTCACTGTGTGCGCCCCGACGCGCGTTTCGCAGATGTCCGCTTCCTCAAGGGGGTGTCATACTTCAAAGGTTTATTATACATACCTTGGCTTTCCTGACTTGTCTCTATGTCATTCTGTGATTGAGTTCTCCTACTGTTATACTTCTTTTAAATGTTTGTTCATTATGTATATTTAAATAAAGTTTTGTATTGACATTTTTCGAATATATATTGGCTATAGACTCTGTTCTTCTCATGTTTAGATACAGTTGACAGCGGGAGAAACCACCAACACGCGGGACATCACCCAGAATCCGGGACTGTCACGCTGAATCTGGGACGGTTGGGTGGTATGGGCCAGGGTGAATGTAGCGCTACCTACAGGGGGCTGTGTGGCCATTGCTCACCTACCACCAACAGACTGCGCTCCTTCATGACGTCATAAAGGAGCGCTGGCACATTCCTCCTTCGGCCTGCTCTCTCCTTTCCCGGGGGAGCTACGGGGCCGCGTGTTTGAGACCCCTGGTTAAGAACATGGAGGAATAGAACAGAGAACAAAGGGGATAGGGGCAAAAATGAATGTCTATCTTCTTTTTCATAACTCAAGCAGAGTTTACCATTAAATGAAAGTCAATCCTATACTTAAGATCTAGCGAAGACGTCCAGACAGATTAAGCTTTGGTAGAAAACAGAAGAATGTGGAGAGAGATGAGAGATGGAGAAGAGGAACACAAAGATCAGGACAACATGCGAGAGAGATGAAGGGCAGAAACCATAAATCAGTTTAGAGATGGGGACAAGGACTAAGGAGAGAAAAATAGCAAAAGTCATGGGATGGGAGACGGAGAAGAGGAACATCTACATCAGGAAAGCTTGACATAAAACTAGAGAGATGAAAGCAAGAAGAAGTCAGATTAGACATAGAGAGAAGGACTAAGGAGAGATGAAGGAAAGAAAATACATGGGAGATGGAAAGAAAATAGGGGAAGAGTTGTGAGATAAAGAAGCGGTTAAGACGAGACATGAACAGGAAGAAATAGTAGATGTGAACCAAGATATATACAAAATCAACGCAAGGATCAGATGGCAAGACCGACATTGGAGAGATGTAGGCAAGGAAAAGACATGGGAGATGGTCAGAAGGATATGGAGAAAGATGAGGGATGGAGAAGAGGAAAATATAGACAGGAAAACTTGATGGAGAGATGAAGATCAGTTTGAGATGGGGACAAGGACTAAGGAGAAAAAAGAGCAAAGAAAAGTCATGGGATGAGAGACGGAGAAGAGGAACATCTACATCAGGAACGCTTGATAGAAAAATAGAGAGATGAAAGCAAGAAGCAGTCAGATTAGATATGGAGATATGAAGGCAAGAAAAGACATGGGAGATGGACAGAAGATAGGGGAAGAGTTGTGAGATAAAGAAGAGGTTAGCAAGACCAACAGAGGAGAGATGTAGGCAAGTAAAAGACATGGGAGATGGTCAGACGAGGTCAGATAAGAGATGGTCAGAAATATAAGGACAGAGATAAGAGATGGAGAAGAGGATCACAAGGACAGGAAATCTTGACCGAAAAATAGAGATGAAGACCAGTCAGATTAGAGTGAGGGGAAGGTCAAAGGAGAGAGAAGAAAAATGTGGCTTGTCACCACCGCTGGATAGATTTTTATATGGAGTTAAAAATGGAGATGTTGGCGCAGCTGGGACGGAATAGGGGACGCAATTAAATAGTATCGTTTTGATAAGTTTATTTGATAACTCAATAGTCTAAGCTTTTAATACCGGGCTGGTATCTTCATCAGTCCAGAGTATAATAGACAGACAGTATTACAGGCAATATATACAGATGAAATGAGCGCCAAACAAGACGCACTCTGACCTCATGTGCATCCACTCAGATAATTGCGATTGACATTAAAAAATAAAAGATGACATACAGCAAAGTTTCTTTAAAAGTACATAATAGGAGTAGTGGTTAAAACCACACAGAATAATAAAATCCATGCAGTAAATAAAGGAAATTGGAGCGGCTGGTTTGTGATAGTGACTAGGACAGCGGGGAGGTAGCGCTGCCATGGATCCGACTTAGCCCTCTTATCCCCTGGCGTCATCAGTCCACTTTAAACAGATGCCGTGTAGTCACGTCAGATCCGCGGCAGCGCTACCTCCCCGCTCTCCTGGTCACTATCGCAAACCAGCCGCCCCTAGTTCCTTTATGATTAATAGTTACTGCGTTTCATTTTACCGGATTTATACAAGCAAGTGGGTCATAGTGCGTCTTGTTTGGCGCTCATTTCTTCTGTATATATTGCATGTAATACTGTCTGTCTGATGAAGATACCAGCCCGGTATTGAAAAGCGTAGCCTATTGAGTTATCAAATAAATTTATCAAAACGATACTATTTGTTTGCGTTGGCTATTCCGTCCCAGCAGCGCCGACATCTCCATTTTAATGGAAAGGAGAGATGAGAGCAAGGAAAAGACATGGTAGATGGACAGAAGATAAGAGGCGAGATACGAGAAGAACCAGAGCAACCGATAGGTGAGGAGATGTACGAGATGAACGCAAGGAGCTGTAAGGGATTGACAGGAGAGACGAGGAACAGACATGGAATTATAGGGTATGCTACATCTATAGGGATAAATACAGAAAACACATAATAAATGATCCACAGACACAATCTTGCTGGAAATATAAGGCCACAGCGCTTTATTAAGGAATAGAATTACAACAAATATAAAATTGCAATAACGTAGAACTCGGCTGTAATACCTGAATGTCATATGACCATAAAATCATATAAAGAAATATTTGAAATCCACCCAGCCATCAAGCTTGGTGACAAAACCCTCGAGTAAAACACCCGACAAAGAAGGAAGTCCCTAAGATTTGGAGGGAGAGAGGACTCTTCAGCTTCTTGCTAAAAGTAGACACCTCTGAGGTAACGTTGGGGTGTTATCTACACTCCTCAACATTGAAATTGCAACATCAAGAAGGACAAGCCGTAAGGTTCTGCAAATCGAGGAAGTAGCGAGTGTCACTAAGATCTACAAATGATCAAATTTGCAATCACCGAGCTCAACAATCGGATTGCTTGGTGTGGGATGATTGTGCGATGTCTCCTGTTCGGCAACGTGCCAGTTATCGCCACTTGTCGCAAACTGAGTGGGACAGAATCCTTGAACTGAGAAACCTTAGTTTATCCCTCTGGCAGATACGTGCATAGGCCGAGATGTCATTACTGTTCAGTGTTGGTGTCCTGGAGGTTGGGAGAACAATAACAAATGGGAATGACAGCAAGAAGTGTGCGGAGGCGAACGGACGCATCATATGATTGGAAGAATAGCGCGCAGGGATCCATTCTGTACTGCAAGTGAAATTGGACGTCACGTCCCTTGCCTAGAGCGGCAACCAGTGTTGACACAAACCATCAGAAGCCATTTGCACGACATTGGGCTGCGAGCCAGACATCCAGCTACAGGTGATCCATTGACCACACGCCACCGCTCTCAAAGGCTATCCTGGTGCACAGCAAGACGGCAATGGTGGCTGGAATGGAGGTCTATCCTCTTAAGCGATGAGTCCCACTTTTGTCTCGGACAAAATAGCTGGAGATTGGTCGGGAGGCCACGTCGGCAACGTCATAAAGGGGCCTTCACAAGGGAACGTCGCACCGGTCCTACTCCCGGGATTATGGTGTGGGGTGGCATAATGTACGGTAGCCGGACCCCTTTAGTCTTAATTTCCGGTACACTAACAGCCTGACGTTACATTGATTTGGTCGTGGAAGCAGTGGTACGGCCATTTCTCCAAAGTGTCACAGAAGCAGTTTTTCAACAGGAAAACGCCAGGCAGCATATTGCTCGTGCTGCCGTGAGCAGCCTGTGTGGCCTAAATGTGCTACCATGGTCTGCAGCATCTCCAGACTTGTATCTCATAAAGCACATCTGGGATGTCATTGGTCAGCAATTGCAAAGGGAGCTGCCAGCAGCCAATCTTGATGATTTGCCTGCCCAAGTGCATTCAGGGCGGCATAACGTTCCTCAGACAACCATTAATATACCTCATTGATAGCATGCCAAGGCGTGTAAGTGCGTGTATTTCTGTGCGTGGTGCTCATACTCAATACTGAATAAATCAAGATGTTTGAAATATTTTGTTTCCATTTTTTTTTTTATCATCTGTATATTATTAACATTTCTTTCTATAATGTGATCTCCACAATTCAAAAACTTTTCCTTCTTGGTGTTGCAATTTCAATTTTGAGGAGTGTAACTTTAGTTTCCGCCAGTTTAGCTAAACTAGCCAATCCATGGTGACCGCTCTGGTCTCACACTCCTGGAGGGCAAGCTAAAATTAGCTTGTGCCGTATGCGGCACAGTTAACCCTTAGTTGACCATGAAAAAACAGACCGATATCATTGTTTAATATTATATATATTGACCAATACAATCTATACCAATAATAAATAATGAAATACAACCAAAAACCGGTACATGAGCGAGAAGTCACAAAAATCCCATGTGCCCGTTACTTGCTTAAAATCAACTGGGGGCAGCCATGGCTAATGGACAAGTAGATAAGGGATGAGAAAAAGAATGGGTGACAAGGGAAGGACGCCATGCGACTTTTGCATTGGAATAGTTAAGGATAGGGGTTATGTTAGGAGATCCTGGATCCAGAGGACCGGAGGTTGGAAAGATGGTGCTGACCTTGTGGCCTGTGGAGCCGGGATGTCTAAGGTGGAGGTGGGTGAGGCATTGTTCTCACCTGGATGGATGTGAATTAGAGGTAGTGCGGTGGGAAGAAAAGAAGAAGGCTGTTGATATCAAGTAGGTGGGCAGCAGATGAGGGATAAAAAAAGAGATGAGGGCTTTACATGTTCCGATTCTGGAAGAGTGAGACCCCACCTGCCCTGTCCTGTTTGTATAGGGTGCATTGATGTGGGGAATTGTTATGCATTGCACTCCCAATTGCTGGTGGTACTGTGGCCACGATGAGTGTCCACTAGCTACATGGCATGTGACCTCGCTTGTGGGGCAGTACAACCCCCGGTTCAGGATTTTAGCTAGGGCATCCACAAAGGAGGTCCCTTAGCTGCTGTTTACCAGCACAATCTTTGGGTAAATATGTGCCCCTTCCTACCCCACCATCTTAGGCTCACCCACTTGCCGCCCGTGTTGATCTATTCTTCTTGATTTATGGAGAACAGTTTTGACTCATTGAAGAGGTAGTCACAACACTAATTTAGACCTCAATGGGGGTGGGCTGGCAATGGTCCCTGGCATCTTTCCAGCTTTGCAAAGTGCTGACACTGGTTTTCGATCTACAGCCTCTAAGGAATTTTTAAGGACTTTGCCAACTTTCATGCTTTTGATCTCTTGCGGTGATCGGCGTTCACACGGGTGCAGGTTTGTTTTGACTATCCACAGCTTTTGATAAAAATCTCTTGAGGAGACTGGTGGCAGTTTTTAGTATTTTTGTCTAGAATTGTGTAGGAATATACAAGTAGAGATGATGGTGAGCTAATGTATGATCCACCACCGCCCGGTACATTGACACATCTCACTAAAAGTTGCAAGATGGCCCTGAAGGCTTGTGAAAAGACGCAAAATGTAAAAATACTTTATTTATCTCTTTAGCTTGGAGAATTCCTCAAGACTTCCGGGCCCTGCTCTACGGTCTCCAGAAGTGTCCTGAATCTATTTAATTTCTGAACGCAGTTTTCCTCCGATTTCAATCCAAAAATACCTTATTTTATCAGTTCCTGCAACCGTCAAAAAAGCAGTGTTATGCAGAATGTTTTTTAATGCAACTTCTTTCTTGGTGCCTTTAAAGAAATACCTCACCTGTGGATTCACTGGACTTGTACACAGGTCTATAAGTAGGTGCAGTAATGCAAAATGTCCGACAATGAAGCCCAATATAAAGCTGGCCGTAGACTTGAGGTAACTATCAGCCGAAGAGCTTTCTTCCCGACTCCTTTATAATTTTTACGTAAAAAAAGGTATTAGCAGCTACCAGACACCAGTGGTACTGCTTATCTCTAAGAGGAACAATAGTCGGGTAGGTTAAAGAGGCTCCGTCACCACATTATAAGTGGCCTATCTTGTACATAATGTGATCGGCGCTGTAATGTAGATTACAGTAGTGTTTTTTATTTAGAAAAACAATAATTTTTTACGGAGTTATGACCTATATTAGCTTTATTCTAATGACTTTCTTAATGGACAACTGGTCATGTTTTTTACTCTTTGACCAAGTGGGTGTTGTGGAGAGAAGTGTATGATGCTGAACAATCACTGGCCAATCAGCGTCATACACTTCTCTCCATTCATTTACACAGCACATAGTAATCTTACTAGATCACTATGTGCAGCCACATACACACATACACACACACACACACACACACACACACACACACACACACACGCTAACGTTGCTCAAGTGTCCTGACAGTGAATAGACATCACCTCCAGCCAGGACATGATGTCTATTCAGAATCCTGACACTTCGGTAACGTTTGTGTGAGATTTAGGCCTCATTTACACGAGCGTAATATACGCGCGTGCTTTTCACGCATGTCGTACGCACCTATATTACTCTATGGGGCAGTGCAGACAATGAGTGAATTTTGCGCAGCGCGAGTGCGTTGCGTAAAACTCACGACATGTTCTATAATCGTGTGTTTTTCGCACATCACGCACCCATTGAAGTGAATGGGTGCGTGAAAATCACGGAGGTCGCACGGAAGCACTTCCGTGCGAACTGCGTGATTCGCGCAAGAGCTGTCAAACTGAATGTAAATAGAAAAGCACCACGTGCTTTTCTGTTTACAAACATCCGAACGGAGTGTCTTAGAGATGAGCGAACCGAACTTCACCGGGTTCGGCCGAACTCGTTTTGACCGAACCCGGCAGGAGACAGTCACTGTCCAGGGTGCTGAAAGAGTTAAACTGGTTCAGCACCCTGGACAGTGACTTCCGATCGCAATATACGTGAACGTGTAAAAAAAAAGAAGTTCTGACTTACCGATAACTCCCGGCTTCTTCCTCCAGTCTGACCTCCCGGGATGACAATTCAGTCCAAGTGACAGCTGCAGCCAATCACAAGCCAAGCACAGGCTGCAGCGGTCACATGGACTGCCGCGTCATCCAGGGAGGTGGGGCCAGATGTCAAGAGAGGCGCGTCACCAAGGACGCGTCACCAAGGCAACGGCCGGGAAGTTCTCGGTAAGTACGAACCTCTTTTTTTTTAAACCGGTTACTCGATATGGTGATCGGAATTCACTGTCGAGGGTGCTGAAAGAGTTACTAACGATCAGTTAACTCTTTCAGCACCCTGGACAGTGACTGACGTCGACTAGCCTCATCTCTATGATGGCGGCTGCGCGAAAATCACGCAGCCGCGCATCATACACTGATGACACACGGAGCTGTCAAGTGCCTTTTGCGCACGCAAAATGCTGCGTTTTTTGCGTGCGCAAAACGCACACGCTCATGTAAATCAGGCCTTACAGCAAGGCAAGCGTAATCTGTTTTAAATGACAGTTTACAGCGTAATCTCGCGAGATTACGCTTGCTTGCTGTAATCTCACTCAAACGTTAGCGAAGTGTCAGGATTCTGAATAGACATCATGTCCTGGCCTGAATGAGGAGAAGTGTATGACGCTGATTGGTCACTGATTGGTCAGCGTCATACACTCCTCTGTACAACGCCCACTTGGCCAAAAAGTAAAAGCACGCCCAGTTGTCTATTAAGAAAGTAATTTGCATAAAGCTAAAATGGGTCATTACTCAGTCAAAAATTAACGTTTTTCTAAATAAAAAAAACACTGCTGTTATCTACATTACAGTGCCGAACACATTATGTAAAAGATAGGCCACTTATAATGTGGTGACAGAGACTCTTTAAAATCCTTCCTTTACTGCACAACAGATTTTGATGGACCATTGGGCAGACATCTATGACATGAGATTGTTGGTGGATCCCCCCAAAATTGATGGGATTCACCAGCAAAAGTTTCACGTCTATAGCCAACCTAAAAGGCTAGTAATTTACATACTGCCTAAAGAAAGTGGTAAATGGTTATCTCCTGAGTGACTGTAGGATATTGGAAGTTCGACTCACATGATTGATCCTCTTTATATGTATGATCCATGTATAGAAAAACGACACAAATGTTACACCAAATACAATGAATAGCTACATTTTAGCAGGTAGATGAAGGACGGCTCAAAATCGTGTTCCATAAGATGCCGCATTGCTTAGATATTCTTCTCTAGAAGCATTGCTTGTATGGAGGCCACATCATTTGGCACACAGAGTGCCTACGGCTCCATAGTACGGAACTATAAGGGCTCTATATGCCGTCATACAGGCTTTTCTGTGTCATTAAGGTAACATACTTTTTGATAACATAGCTGGTTATACTCAAGATTACTGTATGATACCACTCAACATGAGGGTCGTATACATGGTCAAACTGAACAAGAACCAGCTGTCCACAAGAACCAGCTGTCCCTTTACCATTACCGCTGCCACCATTTTCCCTGTTTGTGTAGTGAGTCCATTGACTGACGGGGGTCATCAGTAGTCCTCCTCTTCCTAATTTTTACATCAAACTACTGTGGATTATTATTTCGAGTTCATACACTTATTTGGAACCAGTCCTGATGATAAATCTCCTACCGTTTCGTTTAAGCGTCTCCTATAGAGACCTATGTGTCTCCATGGTTACAGACTACAAACCAACCCCATGTGTAGTCTGATCCTGCAATCATGTGTTAATCCCTACCATCTGCCTACTCTTCTACTGTCGGCCATAAGATCAGACTATACACAAAGCTGGTTTATAATGGTATATGCAGGAATCTCAGAAAAGATGGATAGCTGGTTTAAAGAACTGAGGCGTAACTCGATGCGCCTGGGCTGAAATGTAAAGTCTGTAACAGGGCCCCCCAACTATCACGCCGCATTGATAGTACTTGTGTAAAGGGTTTGCCTGACACAGGTTCTGTGTCGACGCCCGAGGGTTAATCAACCTTCATCAGCTCCAAGGTCTGCTAGAGTGACGCGATCTGTTACCACGCAGGCTGAGGAGAGGGAGAACCTATCACAGCCTGGCCTGACGGTTCTAGCTCTCGCCCTTGGTCTATTTATACCCTCACTTGCAGCATGTTCCTTGCCTGTGATTCTCTTGTTTCTTTGCTCTGCTATTCCTGCTATTTACCTGATTGACCACTGTAAGTTTTTGACCCTGGCTTGCCTGACTATTCTCCTGCTCTGTTTTGCTACTACGTACTCTCCTGGTTTGATTCGGCTCGTTCACCACTGCCTGTTGCTCACGGTTTTCCGTGTGCAACTGCCCCTACTCACCTTTGCTTCTGTGTGCCCTTGTCTTATGTTGTCTGTCTTGCACTTACTGAGCGTAGGGACCGTTGCCCAGTTGTACGCCGTCACTTAGGATGGGCCGTGCAAGTAGGCAGGGACTGAGTTGCGGGTAGATTAGGGCTCACCTGTCGTCTCCCTACCCCGATTCATTACAACTTGTCCTTTTTAGGTAGAAGGACCTTTTGTGGCTCCCTAAGGCTCCAGGACCTGGTTGCACCTGCATCCCCTGCACCCCCTATCGGCACGCCACTGTGACAGAGGATTTGCCTTGGAGTCTGACCTCTTTAACTTAGGAAATCTATTAGAGGCCCTAATAAAGTTAAGTTTGTGGGTGCTACGAAATGGTCTCCCAAGTTCCCACTTGGTAGTTAGGGGTATAAGAAAGTGCACGATATATTATAATTCGTAGTTCCCCCTCTTGCTTGGTGGCTGAGGAGTGGGATGACTGCTTCTTTATAAAGGTTCCATGGAGCAGCCCATCTTGGTCAATCTGTTGAGAGGGGACAACTGATTCTAATACAGAAGATGCTCCCAGGGGTGTAACTAGGAAGAACTGGGCCCCATAGCAAACTTTTGACTGGGTACCCCTCCCCTAGGTGCCACACGCAACCTGCCCTTGTTGATAGTGCCCCCCTGTAGATAGTGCTATACAGCCCCCCCCTCTGTAGACAGAGCTATACATCCCCCCTGTAGACAGTGTTATACAGTCCATCTGTAGACAGGGCTATACTGTTTCCCCATATAGTGCTATACAGCCCTCCCTGTAGAAAGTGCTATACTTTCAAGCATCACAAGGAGGGTCAACCGTTTTGGCATGCAACGCGTAATTTGTTTTCCTTTTAAGCCACACCTCTAATCCCACCCAATCTCCGCCCATACATTTTCAGTTCAGCCCACACCGTATCATGCTTTCATAGTGCCTCCCACACAGTATACCAAATATCTGCCCCCACATAGTATAATGTCCTCTAGCTTCCACCATACAGTATAATGCCCCCATAGCTGCCAATATACTGTATACTGACCCATAGCTGCCTCATACAGCTTAATGCCCCCATACAGAATAAAGCCACCATAAATGCCCCATAGGGTATAATGCCCCCTAGCTGCCCCTAGTGCCAGTGCCCTTGTAGATAGTGCCACAGTGTCTATGTAGATAGTGCCACCCCCCCTGTAGATGGCGCCATTGGGACTCCCTCTAGGAGAGGAATCCCCAGCCAGAGCATAGGCCAGGGACTCCACTCCTAGAGGGAAGCCCTGATGTCACTGTCCATATATGGACAGTGATGTCAGTGTCTACTCCTTGAGCGGAATACCCATTGCCAACACAGGCCGGGGGTTCCGTTCCAGTAGGAGCCCCTGACATCAATGTCCATATATGGACAGTGACCTCAGGGGTTTCCTCTAAGAGCAGAATCCCCGGCCAGATCATCGGCAACGGGGATTCCTCGGCGAGCGGAGGAGCTCCCTGTGCTCCTCCGCTCTGAACTAATTCTGAAGCAGGAAGCTTATGGTTCCCTGCTTACGAATTGAGTTCAACTGTATCTGCGTCCTGAGGACGCAGATACAGTTGACAGCGGGACACATCCCCTACTGCCCGGGACAGCGGGACACCCGGACGGTTGGGAGGTATGTGTAGCTTATGGCAGAGTAGGGAGATACCTCCCTGTTCTGCTATAGCGTTCAATATTATTGAATGTGGCATCGCTACCGCTGTAGCAGCCATAGCGGCTGCTAGCGGAGCCTCCGGGCATGCCACGGACCCCATAGCAGCCGCAATGGCTGCTACAGCGGCAGTTACGCCACTGGATTTTCCATTATGTCTAGTTAGTGAGTCCAAGAGTACTCAACGGCTTTGTCTTGATCTCCATGACAGATCCTATTTATAGGGTGAAATCCACATATAATTATGTCATACAGATACATTAGAAGATAAAATTGATGGTGGTCCACAAGCTTGGACCTCTACTGATCTCCATACCCAGATGGTTGTGGTACGTTGTAGAGCACGATAGAGTACTACCTAGAACAGAACATTGTGGTGGCAGAGGCATAACTATAAGCTCCTGGGCCCCAATGCAAAATGTGTATCATGCCCCGACCTACCGTGTGCCCTTTATAATACTGATGTTGTCTTACATTGCAAAGAGGCCTTTGGGATGCCTCAGACACTATGTGTGATTGACACTTCGGCACCCCCTCCCCGTGTAGTGGAGATTTCTAGCCATGGAATTGTCTAGGCCGTTTCAGTGGTTTCGGAGGGCACTCCATAGAATGCTTCTGCATTGAAAATGAGTGCGGGATGAGGTCAGAAGATTATTTTAGGTAGATTTCCCCATTAAGGTCCTTTTACACAGGCAGGTTTTCTGCCGTAACAGGCGCCGTTGGACAATATAGCAAGTCGATCAGTGATCATTTAGCTCCACTTACATCGAGCAATCATCGATACTGTATATGACCAAACGATTTAGTGCGATCATTTAGGCACATACAGTTTTGTTATAGCTGGAAGCACATTCATGTTTACATGAGATGTGCTGCCGATTAAACGTGGATTCTTATCAACCACATAAAAGATGCGATCAGCCGACAAATGAGCATTTGCTTGTTTGTCGACTGATCGCTGGGTATGTGTACAGGGGGCAATGATCAGGAACGAGCCTTAAAAATGGTTTTCGTGCACCCGATTATCGGCCTGTGTAAAATGGCCTTTACATATAAGAGGAGATTACAACACAACAAATTTGTGGATTCATTCATCGAGATAATAAGACCAGCAATCAGATTTCCACAGATAACGAGTCTCTTGATAGCTCCACATTTTGACAAATGTTACACATTGAGCATGTGCTGGAGGATAGGAGAAGGGGAGTGATGAGACAGCAAAAATGTCTACTTCCTATGGGAGAATCAAGCACTTCACTATGTGAGGATGGTTTGACATGATCTTTAATATGACTACCACATGCACGGATGATTTTCATGAAGATCCGACCAATCGTCTTCGAGGCTAACTAGGTCAGTGTGAGCACAACGGATATATGGTCCTCAATTTACCACCAGAGGTTTGTGGTGTCGTTGCGCCACGAGTGATAACAAAATCGCAGGTCATAATATGTTCAACCACGTTTGAGGCTTGAAACTACTTAGATTGATACATTTCCCGTAGTTTCAAGTGAGGTGGTACAGAATTTAGTTTTAGGGCTTGTAACTTTTTTAGACTTTTTTTATGTGCTTTTCATTAAATTGATATGTATTTGTACTTGTTATGTGTATGGCTTCATGGCCATGACATTCTATCAAGTCTACTTACTACTGTACATCATGACGGGATCCAGCAATATGGTACTCCAATGGTAAGAGGAGGGTAGGGAAAGCCAAAGTGGTCTACAAGCTCCTTAAACAAACAATCGGGCAACAATCTGCCAGAGAAACAAGGGTCCTTCTCCTCCTGATCTTCATATAATTTTTGCCTGGAACTCTGGAAGATAGCAGCTTAACGAAAGTGGGATGGTGGCTTAGTCTTGCTTGGTCTCTATCGCGGGGGGATTGTTCACAGTACTGTAGCACTAGAGCAGGAAGAACTCAAGTTTATTGAAAACATTTTTTTTAGATCATTACATCTGTGCAGAGTCCTATCAAGATTTTGATAGTGGGTACAAATGAATCCACTTGGTGCCAACAAGGGAGCACGAAATACGCCCCATCCCTGACAGATTTAGAATAGGGCTCTTTCTCTTTATATTTCTGTATAGTCACCCTCTTTCTACTCTACTCCCTTGTCAACATTTTGGTGAGGTTTTTAGTGGACACAGTTGCACCCATTAATTTTGCCTCTTTAGAGAATCTTACAGTTGTCATAGCTATAAAGGGAATTGTACCAGTGACCAATGGTGAACTTGTGGTCCTAGGGACCACCAGAGAAAACAGTTCTTATGGCCCACCCTCCATCTATACAGAACATAGGCACATCCACTCGGAAACTTTGCTGTCATCATTGCACATTGCACACCAAGAAGGTCCATTTGTGAATCATCCCATAAAAAACAGACTCTACTGGCAAGTAGCAATGGGGTTGTCTTCTACTGGAGCTTTGGCACCCATTATTGTGTCAGATCATGAGCCCACCGGAGGATTCACTGGTACCCTGATGGGCCAGCCCAATCCTGTCAATGATGGAATTTAAAGGGTTCTGGATGTTTAGTTTCGGAGGTCAAACAAGAAGGTCTCGTTCCAGGTTTGTCCAAACCGAATATTAACTTTGTGGAAAAATCAGGCATTTATAGATGTCTACCAAATATTGGTGCAGCCCAAAAAACTGCCAGCACAGGAAAGCAAAGTTAAAGCAGATCATGTACGTGTCACATCTTGTTCAGTTTGGATTATGCATTTTATTGCAATCATGTTATAATAACCCATAAATGAGAAATATTGTTTTATTAGAATAATTACATATTAGTTGTACAAGAAATAGTTAAATTAGTGTTGATTTGTTAAACATGCAACAAAGGAGGAAATGTCACCAGATGAAAAAGGGAAGCCCCCCTCCCCCTTCCTCTACCCATATAGGTCATATACCAAAGGTCGAGCCTCTGTTATTACCATCAGTACCACATGTAATGTGTATGGAAGGAATTTACGAAAGTCAGAATTCTCAGGATACATGAACATTAGATCCTCTGGGAAGCGGATATAGCATTATATTTTCACTTCAGAATTACTAAAAATAAAATTACAATTATTAAAAGGAAGCTTGTATCTTCAATCTGAAAACTTAAGAAACTATAGATTTAAAGGGAAGTACCACAAGGATCGGTTCTGTTTGGATTAGCTCGTCTGCAAAGTGCCCAAAAGATGCTAAACTAGCGGGTGCAATTGCATTTTCCCAATGGCCCCCATAAGTGTCCGGCAGGAGAAGCGAGACTCATTCCTCTGAGTATTAAACAGCAGGAGTCTAAGGAGGCAGGGCTGCAGAGTGTCATGTGACCACTCCCTGCTCTGCTGATTGGCTTAGAGGGTTTACAGTGGGAGGGGCATCTACGACAAGCTATTTTCCAGCCCTCTAATTGTGTCTTGTAGATCAGTATTATTAAAGTATCTGCAATGTGCCTTCAATGATTACTCCAGTTTTCTATCACAGTCTTTGCAGATATTGTATTCACAGTTACAGTATGGTTTCTACATTGTAGAAGCTCGTGGCTGTTATCTCCATGGCATATTTTTCCCCACTTTAGGAAATGTGAGTCCACCACCAGGAATTTAACCATTAACCCACTTTACGGGCCTAGACCAATAGAAATTTAACCATTAAAACCTTTACTACCCTGGACCACTAGAGATGTTGGTATTTACTCCTTCGCTGATTGAGACCACCAGTGAGGTCTTGTTTAACACCTTCAATGTCCTAGACCACCAGGGATGTTACTGTTACCCATTTACCATCCTAAATTTAAGTGAACCCTAAGACTAACCAATACTATGTACGGTAGCTGTGTATGTTGGAATTATTTGCGTACAGAATGTCAGAGTTATATGGGCACTATATGGCATCATTATGTGGGGGCTTTATGGCAGTATTATTTAAGCAGAGTATGGTAAAATTATTGGTCACTGAATTGAAGTATTGTGTAGGTAATATGTGCTGGTATTATGTCGGTGCTGTAGGATAGTATTATTTGAAATCTGTATATAGGTATTATTTGGGTACTGAGTACCACTATTATATGAATACACTGAATGGGAGCATTTGGCAATATATAAATAATTGATATAAATGAATGGGGAGTCAACAATGTAAAATTATATAATGACTGTGTTTTTCCTTTAAAATGGAACAATTCCAGTGATAGGTATCCTTCATTTTTATTTAGATTTTTTTTTTTGTCCCAAAAATTACTTTCATGGCGCATTAATCAGACAGTCATAAAAGTCTAGATGGTCCAGTGTATATAAGATCTAAAGGGGATTTGTAAGAGTAAAAATTGGCTAATGCTGGAAACATGATAAAATAACAGAAGAAACATTAATCACTTGGTATACCACCCACTGCTCCAGTGCCGCCAAGCCGGTGGTCCTGCCGGCATTTGCTAGTTGCCCTACAGTGATAACGTACCGACTACCCACACGTGAACACTAGTGATTGGTTACAGTGGTCACTTGCTGGTAGTTGGTACCTCATCTTCGCAGGACAGCTGACATAGACCACCACAGCTGCGGCACTGGAGCGGTGGAGATTATACAAGGTGAGTAAGGTTTTTTAATTTTATTTTATCACATTCCCCGCATTAGCCATTTTTTTTTTTGTCTCTTACTAATCCCCTATAAATTGGCTAGTCATTGTTTTTCCTGTTTCTTTTATGGTACGAACTTCAGGAAACTTCTGCTTTACTACATTGTTTCTGTCCTTGGTTTCTTGTCATCTCTGCAACCGAATTTCCTTTCCCGTTTCCCATCCTATTTGCTCTCTCCATACTTAATGATTGGATGGGCTCTTTTTGACGTAATGATAGTGTTTGGCTTAGACTACTGAGCACATCAAATGTCTCTCTACTTCTGACCTCCCTCCCAGAACATGCAGTCACACAGACACAGAAAGAGAAATTGCAGCT
The DNA here is from genome assembly GCF_050947455.1 of Rhinoderma darwinii. Taxonomy (NCBI): domain Eukaryota; kingdom Metazoa; phylum Chordata; class Amphibia; order Anura; family Rhinodermatidae; genus Rhinoderma; species Rhinoderma darwinii. The sequence continues at coordinate 12,684,530 of NC_134697.1, forward strand.
GCATCCCCCTCCTCCCTCTCTGCTTTTTATTTCATATATTCACTTGTACTACTGATATTATTTTTTATTTTTTTTAAATGATAACAATTATTTTTTACTAATACTGGGAAGGAGTCAATTAATGATTAAAGAAAATTTTTTAACCTTGATTTCCGCACAATAATGCAGTTAATTTACTTACAGTCCTATGTCATAAGTTACGCCAAATGCCAAACCGCTTTAATAAATCAGGCTGTTGATTCTGAATTATTCACTTTCCAATTAAATGAACTGAAGATAACTTTTATTTCTTTTATCACCTTCAACATCAACAGAATTAAGTGGCAGGAAATGAAAATTTTTACTTTTATATTTTTTTCTGGCTAAATTCATGACCACAAAAAGAAATGAGGTCAAGTTGAAGTATGGTCACTGTCAGTCTAATTCCCACTTACTTTTTAACCTTAGTTACCCGATTACTCAGCTCTATTATATTATAATGATTCAATTCTAGTTCCATCCCTTCTTTCGCCTCAACTTATTCGTCCCTCCATTCTGACATTCGACGATGTGAAACATGACTCCGAAGGCTGGAATTACGAGATGATCCTCCTCCCACAGAGCTCAGGTCGAGACTCTCGTAGGTCGGTGGAGGAGTGATGTCAGCTACAACTCTCATTTGGCTATGTAAGGGGACATTGTTTGGCATCTGGGAGTCTTGCTGTTCCCTACGTCCATAAGAGATATCGGGTGCTGGCACACCTGTCTCTTCCAAGGACTCCTTACTTTGGTTAAGATAACGATGAGCAAGAATGATCGCACTGATGGCGATGACATCAAAGACCAACTCTACCATCTCCACCACTGAAAGGACCGAAGAGCCGAACCAAAGGCTCCATTGGCTTCCCAATAAGGATAAAAGCATTACCATCTGAGGAGAAAAAAAAGATGAAAGTCATTAATATTTCACCATTAGAGAAGAAGAAATGGCAACCAATGTGAAAATGTGGTCAGTTCATGTTCTACTAATGAGGACAACAGTCGTTCTAATCCAATACAGTGATCATCAAAGTTGAATGTGTTGAAGACGGGTTTACTTCTCATGAGGCTGTAGACGCAAAATATCTGGGGCCTTAGGACCCTCCGATTAATAAAGATGCACCAATAATCCCGTCCCTTATGTAAATAAACACAACAATTTATTCTGAACAGATCATTTATAAAATAAGACTGAACCTGAGGAGCCGCTAACCCTAAATACATGCCTACTGGAAGATTCATCCCTGGTTGGAGAACATTTATAAAAAGCGGATAACAAAAATTCTAAAAATAAAATGATATATCTGGTGCCAAGTCAATAATTCGGTTTCCATTGTACATTGTTTTTAGGGTACAAAGCTCTGGCATTGCATGCAAAAATCAGATAATAGAGTTCTACAGAGCATGGAATTATGGGAAAACACAGGTAAGGGAAAGGCTGTTTAATAACAATTTTCTAAAAATTCAGTCATAAGGATTATTAATGGGGAATTTCGGAAAATTTGTGAACATTTATAATAAAATATCGGACCTCTATATGTTGTACAAATTAGCAGGACTAGTCTAATTGAAAGGGTGCTATAACTCTGTTCATCCTGAGCCACCTGGTTCAAGAATGGAATGTCAAGATTGTGCTGAAGACCCACACACCTTAAAGGGGTTATGTGGGGACCAAAAATTATTAGTGTAGTCCCTGCAGTATGTGAGAACACTCGCTAATATACTTTCCAGTCCCCCGTCACGCTGATTCTGAGATTTTCATAGATTTTTATAGCGCTGCCGGGGAACCGGAGGTCTAGCTGCACAGTCCTCTTTGATGACGATACGACTCTTCGTCATGTGACCGGCCCTCGCTGTACTCTATGTACAAATAGTAGTAGTAGTACAGCGATTACATAGAATACAGCAGGGCCAGTCACATGATGAAGAGTCATGTCGTCATCAAGGGTCCAGTCCCCCGGCAGTGCTATAAGAATCTATGAAAATCTCTGAATCAGAGCGACGGGGGACCGGAATGTATATTAGCGAGTGTACTAATAATTTTTAGTCACCACAATGCAATGCAATGCCGCATGGCCGAAAACCGTTTTGCAAATCCGTGATGGAACCAAGTAAGGTTTTGTGATGCGGTCCTCAGCTGCGCAACACACTACCGCAGCATGGCCACAGCGTCTACAGGCACCCAAAAATATAACTTTTATTAACTATTAAAATAATGGTGCAAATTGGTATCGATTCACCTTGATATTTTCTAAGCCTCTGTTTATTTACTTGTACAAACTGTTGGGCGCCGTAATAAATGTAGAACCCATAGGGAATAGTGGATATGGGTATTATAATATGACTGCGTTATAGAGTTTGGACGCGAAGTCTGATGACACGTGGATTTGTGTAGACTCTTCATGGAGTCAAGCAGAGACTGTTCTAATACATTATCTACGGGCTGCGCTGTTCTCTTGGAATAGCAATGTACACTGTAATTGTGTGCTATACCTGCCTTTTGAATTGTTATCCCTATGTATGTACAAGTGATAAGAATGTTCGGTGCCACAACTTCTAGGAGCCTTCAGAAGCCAGAAACATTAGTGAATCACCTAGGAGCGCTTAGAAGTAGCCACAGAAATGCCTTGGAGTCCCTCAAAGTGGTCAGGAATACTAGCATAATGCCTAGGAGTGGCTAGAAGTGGCCGAGAATATTGACAAAATGTCTAGAAGCCCCTAGAAGTGGCCGGGAATACCAGCGAAATGCCTAGGAGCACCTAGAATTGGTGGGAATATCGGGAAATCCCTAGGAGCCCCTAGAAGTGGTGGGAATACTGATTAAATCCCTAGGAGTCCCTAGAAGTGGTGGGAATACTGATTAAATGCCTAGGAGCACCTAGAAGTGGCCCGGAATACTGGCAAAATGGCTAGGAGCCCCTAGAAGTGACCGGTAATATATGAAAAATACCTAGGAGCCGCTGAAAATAGGCAGGAATACTAGCATAAGGCCTAGTAGTGGTTGGAAGTGGCCAAGAACATTGGCAAAATGTCTAGGAGCCCCTAGAAGTGGTGAAAATACCGGAAAATTCATAGGAGCCAAGAGAAGTGGCGGAAATCCTGATGAAATGCCTAGGAGCCCCTAGAAGTGGCCGGTAGTACAGCAGAAATACCTAGGAGCTGCTGAAAATAGGCAGCAATACTAGCATAAAGCCTAGAAGTGGCCAAGAACATTTGCAAAATATCTAGGAGCCCCTCGAAGTGATGGGAATACTGGGAAATTCCTAGGAGCCAAGAGAAGTGGTGGGAATACTGATTAAATGCCTAGGAGCGCCTAGAAGTGGCCCGGAATACTGGCGAAATGGCTAGGAGCCCCTAGAAGTGGCCGGTAATACATGGGAAATACCTAGGAGCCGCTGAAAATAGGCAGGAATACTAGCATAAAGCCTAGTAGTGGCTAGAAGTGGCCAAGAACATTGGCAAAATGTCTAGGAGCCCCTAGAAGTGGTGGGAATACTGAGAAATTCCTAGGAGTCAAGAGAAGTGGTGGGAATACTGGCAAAATGCCTAAGAGCCCCTAGAAGTAGCTGGGAATACCGCCAAAATGCCTAGGAGCCCCTAGAAATGTCCAGGAATACCTAAGTAACAATGAAGGCCCCGCTGTGGAGGTCCTGGAGGTTGCACCTCCATTGATAATAAATTTGTGGCCTATCATAAAGATACTTAATTTTTACTTATACATAATGTTTGAGTCCCAGAAAACCATTGGAATATCTGGAAAGCGTGATATGATAGCAACCCATTTGACCACTGTCATGTTAGCCATTAGCACAGCATTTGAACAGCATGCAGAAGAGGACAACCCAATTCTTGTTCATCTTTTGAAAGGGAACAGACTGTATTCCATGATCAGGTCGTATAGGGTTAGAACCACCCACTATGTCTGCCCCAGGCAGAAAGCTGGAGACTTTAGTCAATAAAACTCCCATATATCAATTATACGTCTGTTTCATGTCAACTTGACACGTTCTCAGGTTTGAAGTTTATGAAAAAAAACAAAAAACATTTCTTCCTATAACCTTCCTCTGTGAGGTTCCACTGTGGACTGACTTATAATGATTAACATAATTTCACAAGTTTTTATTTAAACAAGAAAATGAAAGCCTGATAAAGCATCAATTAGGACTTTCTCTGACTCAGCTCGTAAAATTTGCCCTATAAGATCATTCTGTGTCTATGTGAATCTAGCTGAGAATTTATAGCAAGACCATATATACCATATCCTGTAGGCAAATGAGGCAAGTGCCAAGGACTGTGGATTTAATGGGAGTCCATCACTAGGACCAGGACCGGCCTTACGTTGGATGGTGCCCTGTGGTGGTCACAAGACTTGGGTGACAGGACTTCGGTGACGCTATCTTCAGCAGGGACAGATGATGCACCATGTGGTCTAGACCTGCTGGGAGGGGAGTGTAATGTTGCAAAAGGAACTGAATAGCCTCTCATGATTGAGATTGAGCACATCTCTCTTTAAAAAGAATCTTGGACATGCATAACACAGAAAGCCCTTGCTGCTGGGAGGTTAGGGACCCAGACTCTAGATGGCCCCATACTCCTTTGCCATGGATGGGGTGAACATGCCATGCACAGACCACTTTCCCCTCAGGGGCACTGCATATTAAGCAAACAAGGGAGGTGGACCAATAAGAGGGTCTTGTTGTCTGTCTCTCTTACAGACAATGGGAAGAAATGGAAAAATAGTAGACATACCTGACATGATATGGGGAAGTGGTAGCAGGAAAAAGCACCAATAACGGGTCGTGATTTTGTGGACCAGTTTGTCCTTTTGTGTCTTGGGAGCACCGGCTTCATTTGCAGGTATAATTTGATATTCTGAACCATCCGTACACCGGTATACACATACCCTTATGCCGAATATGTACTTGGCAGCTCCTGAAGGTCACAATGAACATCTGAGAACTTCCGAAGACCCACCAAGTGTCGAACTATTGACTCAATACCTGTTAATCTGGCATGGGACTATTTTTTGGACCGTAATGTGCTAAATTAAAGGAATTTCAATGTGACTAAACATCAGATTGTTTTGTGGTAGCTTTAGTTGACTCTATATCTATGTGTCTGTCACAGCCGGAAATCCTTGTCACATGCAGCTAGCGAGGTCATCACATGAGTAAGAAGATGCTACTACTTTCCTGAGAGCACACATTCAAAGCTCTATGCATCTTGTGGTTGCAAAGATGTTTAGTAAAAAGGAGAACCTAACAGCAGACAACAAACCTGTTGCGCAAGATCAATAAGATGGCCCCGAACTCACTTCTCTATAAATGTCAGGAGGACATTTTTTTTTCAGGACATTAAAATTTGGAGCAAAAAGCTCCCCCATCAGTTTCTTACAAAGGAGTTGTCTACCTTCAACAGAGATGACCAGAGACTTAGTTAAAGAGGGTGCCATTCTACCCGGGCAAATAGGGCTTTGTGCTATTGAACATCATGGTCCAGGAGATTCAAGCCATGACCCTGTGTGAGGGTCTATGTATCTAAGAGGCAGCCCATGCAGCTGCTATAGGGCTTATTGAGAAGGGACCTCAGTCCCGTTCCCCATAGGTGGAGATAACCTAAGCAAGGCCTTACTTTGCTATAATGAATTCTAAAAAGTTGGTATTCAAGCTTGAGGGTCATGTTTTGTCTCCTTAAAGTATGGGAAGGAGTCAAAAAGGAAGAAGGTAGATTATGACCAGTAACCGTAAAGAGACCCATTTTTAGATTTGTTATAGGGCCTTCTCTGACCAAAGGTAAACCACCCGGTCCCCCCTGGATCTGTCCAGATGCGGGTATTTCTGTTACTTTCACATTGTTATGTTCCCGATAAGGAAAAAAGGTTGACAGCTAATATACAACTAAATTGACGTAAAGAGAATTTGCTAAATCTTCAGCACTCAGGTATTTGCATAGTCTCCTTATGCTCCCTATGAGTGTGGACATTTTACCATTATTTGCGTGGGGGTGAAAGCTACCAAACGAGTAAAGCTTCCACTGATATGAGAAGTAGAAGTCTTTCCTCCATATTGTCGGAAAAAAAACAAACAACCTGTCTGGTTCTTGTTTCCCCTAATAACCGTTATTGGGAACTATCTGGAAGCCTCTGATGACACCAGATTGTTGGCAGGATTGCAAATAAATCTAATGACTATGATCAACCAGAATCGGCGTCTTCCTAAGGCCAATCATGATTGGCCTGAGGAAGACGCCGGTTCGGTGTCGAAACGCGTAGCCTATTGACAATAAAGTCCTTTTATCCACTCTTATCCACTGAGATGGGCGTATAATACCTCTTACCTAAGCAGCGCCGTTGGTCCATTTTTCCTCATTTTTATCACTCTACAAATCGACAGCAAACTCGGTTTGACTGTGCTGTGGACCTGGCTACAGCTTTCCTTGCCTTATTGACACCTATGGTGTTCATCATCCGAGGTGAGCGTCATTGTCGCATCCACCACGTTCCTTTTTCTTATTAGATCCTCATTTGGTTTTCTTGTGGCGCCGTGTCTCTTTTTTCTAACTCATTTAGTATGATCAACCAGGGCCAGATTAAGATTGGTGAAGGCACCCATTCCACCTCTAGGACCTGGACCTAACCTGACCCTTTATAGCAGCCACATAAGACTTCAAAAGGAAGAGTCACATGTAAGCCTGGTCACGTCTCCATTACCTCTCTGCTGCATAGGATCACTGAACAGTCATTTGGGATAGTGGGTGGTGAAGGTCTTATAGGTACCGAAGGTGGTGGAGGCCCCAGGGCATGTACTTTTTGTGTCCTCCCAATAATCCAGCCCTGTGGTCAATTTAGGCCTACTTCACACAGGTATACACATACCCTTATGCCCGTAGCATGTTGGCCAAATTCCCAGACCGTACATCGTTCAAGGAGTCGGAATCCTAGCATCATAGTCATCCATGATGTTGTGTCACTGCCTCTCCTCGGGACTACTGTCCCGTAATGAAAACATGATTGCAGTATGGGACAGTTGTCCCGTGGGGAGGCAGTGACTCACAGCAGCATGAATGACTATGATGCTAGTAGTTTGGCTCCCAGAACATTGTTCAGTCCTGGAAATACTGCCGACATACGGTCTATATCTTCCGGGCCGAACACAGCCGCGTGAAGCCAAGGATTCATCTTTTGGCTGTGATTGGCTCTCCTCATTTGCAGAAGACGGACCCGTAGACTTTATGAGCTCGTCGTCCGCTAAGGAGAGCCGATCACAGCCGCAGGTGAAAAAAGCTTAGCTGAGAATTTCTGCTGATTTCTTTAATCGATTGGTGAGGGTCTCAGCACCCGGACCTACACCGATCAAAACTTCTAACATGTCATTATGATATAACATTTTGTGAAAGTGCAGTAACTCCTGAAGACCACAATAAGGATTTGTCATCACACATAGAATATAGCAATCCAAGTAGATTTATCCACGACTTTCTAATGGGAACTCTGCTTAGTAATGCAGGGCACTCAATAATTAGGCAAATTTGCAAAGAGAAAGAGTGCGATAGGTGTGGGAAACAGAAACACATCAACACCCAGATAATGACAGACACTTTACTTGTTCTGGGAGAACAGGTTATACCACCAGCCCCATATGCAAACCACACTCAATAATTATGTTTCTTCCTCATCTTTACTGCAAGAATTTTATGTAAATAAAGTGACGTACCTACAAAGTCATGCCTAGAAATAAGACACTAACAGGAACTGCAAGGTCAGCACGTAACCCATAACCTGGATGACAAGGTCATATGTATATTTAACTGGTGGTTATAATGTATTATATAGGTTTTAGTAATATGAGCATGTCCAGTGTTTTGACAGCCTTATGCTTCTCCTAATTGTGTCTTTCTTAGATAATGTTCAAAAGGGGGGATAGGCTGCGTAAAAGTGCACAGCGCATCCGCCCTGGAGCCTGAAGGGAATCCCGGACAAAACCGCACCAAATCGTGGTGCAGTTTTTGGGGTGGAATGTCCTCTGCGGAAAACAGCATATAAAAAAAATTTCATACTTACCCGTAGCCATGGCGACACGTCCCTCTGCCGTCCTGCAGCCCGGCCTCCTGGGATGACGTTTCATCCCAAGTGACCGCCGCGGCCTGTGATTGGCTGCAGCGGTCACATGGGAAGAAATGTCATCCCAGGAGACCGGCCAGGACAAGGAAGCATGGAGATTTAGATTTGGGTAAGTGTTCGTATGTATGTATGTATGTATGTATGTATGTATATGTGTGTATATATTATTATTTTTGCTAAGTTGCAATTTTTGCAGCGTAATCCCTTTTCTGCTGCAAAAATCGCAACATCTGCGATTTGTTGCAGGTTTTACCTCCCATTGAATTCATGATCGGTGCAGGGTCCGGGTGGATAGGTCATCAGTATGAAAAACTACCCCATACCTGGACAATCCCTTTAACTATGTGTACTGGTCTTACCCCGTTAGTGACCGGCCCATCGTGTTTTTACGTCAATCACTAACGGGCCTTATTCCGATGCCATAGACTTTTTACGTCGCGGCATCGGAATAAGTTTACTGTCAGATCTCCCTGCTCTCAGCTGCTAGAGGCAGCTGAGGGCTGGGAGCGTCCCTGCTCTGCCGTGTGAGATCGATATTAGTATCGATCTCACACGTTTAACCCCTCAGATGCGGTGCTCAATAGCGAGCACCGCATCTGAGTGGTTTTGGAGAGAGGGATGGAGCTCCCTCTCTCCCCCACTGACACCCGGCGATACGATCGCCGAGTGTCTGTGTCTGTAATGGCAGCCGGGGGTCTAATAAAGGCCCCCAGGCTGCCTGGAGTGAATGCCTGCTAGATCATGCCGCAGGCATGACCTAGCAGATGCCTGTCCGTGTTAAACGGACAGGCAGTAATACAATGGAATACAAAAGTATTGCAGTGTATTATAAATGCGATCGGAGAATCGCATATTATAGTCCCCTAGTGGGACTAGTAAAAAAGTGAAAAAAAAAGTTTAATAAAGTTAATTTTAAAAAAAATGTGAAAAAAATGAAAAACCCTGCCTTTCCACTTACAAAATGCTTTACTATTAAAAAAACAAAATAAAGTTAAAAAGTTACACATATTTGGCATCGTCGCGTCCGTAACGACCCCGACTATAAATCTATTACATTATTTAACCCGCACGGTGAACGCCGTAAAAAAAAATAATGAAAAACTATGGAAAAATTGCTGTTTTCTGTGAATCCTGACTTTTAAAAAAATTTAATAAAAAGTGATCAAAAAGTCGCATCTACTCCAAAATGGTACCAATAAAAACTACAAGTCGTCCCGCAAAAAAAAAGCCCTCATACAACCGCATCGGCGAAAAAATAAAAACGTTACGGCTCTTCAAATATGGAGACACAAAAACAAATAATTTTGAAAAAAAAGTGTTTTTACTGTGTAAAAGTAGTAAAACATACAAAATATATACAAATTTGGTATCGTTGCAATCGTAACAACCCGCTAAATAAAGTTATTGTGTTATTTATACCACACGGTAAACGGCGTAGATTTAGGACGCAAAAAAGAGTGGCGAAATTTCAGATTTTTTTCTATTCCCCCCCAAAAAAAAGTTAATAAAAGTTAATCAATAAATAATATGTACCTAAAAATGGTGCTATTAAAAAATACAACTTGTCCCGCAAAAAACAAGACCTTATAGAGCTATGTCGACGCAAAAATAAGAAGGTTATAGCTCTTGGAATGCGACGATTGAAAAACTTAAAAAATGGCTTGGTCATTAAGGTCCAAAATAGGCCGGTCATTAAGGGGTTAATGAATCGGTGCTCAGTTGTTTTTGTTGTCCGTTCCATAGAGTTTGAATGGAGCGGCACCACGCAAGCTTTCTCAGCGCTATTAAACTCCTCACCACGGTTGTGCAGGTGAGGAAGAACAAAGGACTTGGCAATTCTTAATTTATCACAAATCCTGTGGGAAAATCCCTTGCATGATCAGGGCTGCAGGAAGTATTAAAGGGAAAATAGAGGCACCAGATAAAATAATTAGATCCATCAACAGCATCCTGTCTGCTTGAGGATGTTTTCCAGATTTTTTTCCAACACTGCACAGGATAAGCACAAATTGAATACCTACTTTTCTGTCTGCAAGTTTTTCGACGACCGGCTGACCATCTAATGTGTATGGCCACGTCCCGACTCTCCCCCGATGTCGGGGCAGTGAAGGGTCGGGCATGTCGAATTTCAAAATGCCCGATATTTTGTTTGTCATTAGATAAGCTGAGTCTGGCAGCAGCTTTCTCCCTGAGAACACATGCATTTGAATGGGGAAGTCGAGAGGAATAGCTGTCGGCCGAACGCATACCAACTAGCGTCCGCCCGATTGCTATCCAAAATGTATGGCCAACTTTACATTGTTGAATGACGAAGAGTAGGAGGGAGCAGAACCACATTCAGAAAGTACCTTCAATTGTCTATTGTGTGTATGACATAAATGTAATCATTGGCAGAGCAGAACACCAAGCGCCATTTATCATTTACTTTCCGTTTCATAAGATATAAAGTAATAGTACTAGAGGTTGATGCTTCCTGAGCGGAGCTACAACATTTTTTTTTATATTAAATCTATTAATTTGTACTTGCATTACATCGACCTGCAGCAGACATTCTGTTATCCGGAGGAGAGTTATAATAAATATAATATAATATATAAAGTTAATATAAATGTGATGCTAAACTTAGTGCAGACTGACAAACGCAGAGCAGTAAGAGAGAAGAAGGGCTACTATTATGCAAAAAACTATGGGCATTGCAAGTGGTTGTCACCCGACAACAGTTATTTATATAGGACTCAGCAACCCAATTTTAGAGCAGAGCCATATGCAAAGAGCTGCACAGCCTCTGTGTGCTGCTGTACAAGCTCCGTCGGAATCTGTGTGTACGGAGATATTCTCCCATGCAGTGCTTTCTTATACTTTTGTACATATGGAGTCCGATGTAGCATGCCGTAATTTCTTTTCTGTCGGGTTTGTACGTAAAAAAAACTTTTGTATGCCTCTGTATAAAATCGGAGACATACGTAGGTACGAGAGAGAACCCATCTTTACAAAATGGAGTTGTAATACAGCCATGCGAGTGAAGTCTATGGTGTTTGCACACTGTTGTAAGGGAAACAAATGCACTGTTCTAAATACATCTTCTATATTTTGTATTGATTTCCTATTGTCAACTTACATTAATGGTAGCAGATTCCTGGATGGTTTTATAGTTCATTTCTTCAAAGTAAATGTTGACTTTTGCTACTCCATCCCTGTTGAAACTAAAAACAAAAGATTAAACTCAGACACTGCCCATGATAATTCTGAAACAAAGGGATAGCCCAAGGGATGGCGGTGAAGCTGAGAACTGCGCTACTGCAACAAAACCTCCCAAGAAAACCACACAAAAAGACAAAACAGACAAAAAAAAATTCAGCAATTTCTCCCTCAATATTCTCCTTTCCTTTGATCCTATTCTGTCTCATATTGCATTGAAAATGGTGAAGAAGTCACACTTCGGCAAAAGATAGGTTCTGTCTGGATACCCTGGCTTGACACTGACCTTGTCTCTGGACTTCACCTTCATCTTGCTCCTTCTGATTTTTTGCCTAGTACTTGTAGTGCTACCTTCTGGTTTTGACCCCTGGCCCATCTTCTAGTTTCATCCTCGTCTTCTCCTCTGGTTTGTCGTATTCTGACCGCTCTCTTGAGCAATTGGTGACCACGACTTAGGAATCTGGCTAGGAAAGACAGTATCCCCTTGTGGAGGTTCTAGGCTGAAGAACGGGGAGATCTCTTAGACTCCACACTACAGTTTAGCCAGCGTCAAAATAATTTAAGTTGATGGATCCACTTCCCGGTGAGAACCGTATCGGGAATGTATATAGAATTTATATTTGCCCCAGGAGATGAGAAACCCCCTCCTTTTCAGAAACCTCAGATCAGACTTGTCTGTAAGGCTGCTGGCTGTAGCAGGACCCCTACCCAACTACTCTGTCTCCAATAGGAGTCCAGACACACTAAGCCCCACTCCCTTAAAGAGGCTCTGTCACCACATTATAAGTGCCCTATCTCCCATATAATCTGATCGGCGCTGTAATGGAGATAACAGTGGTTTTTATTTTGAAAAACGATCATTTTTGAGCAATTTTAGATTTATGCTAATGACTTTCTCAATAGACAACTGGGCGTGTTTTTACTTTTTACCAACTGGGCGTTGTACAGAGGAGTGTATGACACTAACCAATCAGTGACCAATCGGCATCATACACATGATCCACAGGACAGTGGGATTGTGCAGTGGAAGAAGCTGGGCTGGAACAATGAGAAGTGTATGATGCTGATTGGTCACCGTCATACACTCCTCTGTAGAACGCCCAGTTGGTTAAAAGTAAAAACATGCCCAGTTGTCTATTGAGAAAGTCATTAGCATTAATCTAAAATTGCTCATAATTTGCTCAAAAATTATCGTTTTTCAATATAAAAACCACTGTTGTTATCTACATTACAGCGCCGATCACATTATGTAGGAGATAGGAAACTTATAATGTGGTGACAGAGCCTCTTTAATGAAGACCCACCCCATCAACCATTTGTCAGGCTTAATTGTTTTTTTTTTTTTGCTGAGCACAGTAATGGCAGGTGAAACAGCTGATCTATCGGCGGCCTAGCATTCCAGAATGAAGAACAATTCCTGACCTGTCTGTCCCACACTGCATAGGGTTCAATAGAGCACAGCACACAAGGCATCCTGTTTCCCTCACTGATCAACATGGTCACCAGGATTCTTAATATAAGTTTACATGTGATGTGGAGTTTAGAATTCATATATTAAGTCAATATTGGGCTATTTTGAACATTCCTAAATATCTAAAAAAAAATGTCATCTGACCAGGAAAGGGTTAAACCGGTGAGTTGACTGAACTCGTAACTCCCCTCTAGCGCTTTAAACACCTGCCCCTCCAAAAATTTGTTCCCGTCACCTATAACACGTTCCCACAGGAGAAAAGCCTCAATCTGCTCAAACCCATTTACAGCACGGGTGGGGCCATTATGGCACAGCAAACAAAAGATATCCCCTCAGGATAGAGCTGCTAAGTAATAAATACTACACTAATAAATGGGTTGTCATAGTTCCAAATAACTTTAGAGACTCTTGGTGCTAAAATGTTAGTGAAACCTTTCAAGTTTCAGAATTTCTGCATAAATTTGGCTTCAAATATGATTAAATCTTCATCAAAGTCATGAAAACAGCTAAAAAATTATCCCAATAAATCAATTATCATACAAAATTACATAAAATGTATTTAAATAATTGCTGACCACTGATAGACTATATACTGTATGTCTTAGGGGTCTGCATTCAACTATGCAAGGACGTATACATACGCCATGCAGGGGGGAAGTTGGCTGTCGGTGACTAACGTATAGAATGAAACATAAGATAAATAGTATATTATAAAAAATATATAAAATATATACTAAATTAAAAAAAATCCTGTGCCTAATAACACTGTACATTGCCGTAGTCCCCAGTGATGACTACATATCCTGCACATATTATACACCAAAATACACATCATATCATAGGGAACCAATTTTAGGACTAGAGTTTAGTGACGCATACGGATGTAGCCATCTTTATCTTGACTGATAACTTGATGCAGCGTGATCTCCGAAAACAAAAGCTATTGAAAAAGTCAAGAAAAAGTTTCTGGACACTGTCTATTTAATGTGTTAAAGGGCAAGATAAAGATGGCTACATCTATATGCTGACTTATATTTATAGGGGTGCAAGCTAATAAACATGAAATTAGAAACAAAAATCCTATAATCCTAAAATTAATAACAAAATCAGCCCCCAAAAAACCAAAACACATTGAAATAGTGCCCTATAACTGTTGGCCAAATGTTTGTTAGACCATCTATAGCCAGTCCTTGTCAGTAGTGCTTGATAATTTCTCCTGCTGAAAAGTTGTTTAGATCACTGGAAAGTACCCAGCATGTGGAACAGTAGTGGGGTCTGCAGATACGCCTTCCCACACATTTGTGTTTACTGGATATTGACAAATAATACTAGTAGTTTCTGTAGGGCCTTCGTGGATTTATAAGCACCAGAACTGTCAGTAACCCCTCAAGATCAACTAACAATTACAAAGTGGCATTTAAAGTTAAAAAGGTGATTTCCATTGTTGGTGTCAGCTGTACGTATTACATGAAATCACCAATACATTTCTCATGAATTTATTATTAGTTAAAATGGAACTGGTATCTCCATGACACAGTAAAGGCAGCTTGGAATAGGCACTTACTGAATATAAAACAGGTATTAGGCTAAGCCTCTGTAATGTCTATGGTTCCCACACTGACCACTGGCCACTTCCACAAATGCCCTACTCAGTGAAATTAATGGAGCTTTCAGTAGCCCACTTGTAGTTTTCAGCAAGACCCATTTTAATGGAGGGTTGAAGTTCTCATCGTCAGGGCTGACATGAGTCCTAACTGATTGCCCCATTGGTTAAAAAAGAAATGCAAAAATTAGAAAAATAAATATTTGCTAATTAATAACAATATGTTGCACATAAATTGGGAATTGCGTTGTTTAATGGGTCTCATCTTGAAATGAAAATAGTGGAAAGACTTAATAAAAATTTAACTGGACACCATGGGACTTCCATAGGGTTTTCTTACCTCTTTGTTGTATTGGACTTTGACAGTGATTCAAGCACCCAGTTCTGTAAACCGGAAACATTTATATTGTTATTATTGATGAAAAATAATAATACTAATATAAAAAGTTATAGAAAAAAAAGGATAGCTTAATACTAAGTTGCGGTTAAAGGGGTCTTCTGCAATAGAACTTGCCATAGAAATTGCCATATGTCTAAATAGGGCATCCATAGTTAACTCTGGGCCAAACTCTATTAGCCCATAGCGGAAAGCCACATCCAGTATGGCTTTTGCTACTTCAGGATCAAAACAATGAATTTGATGGATACCCGCTACTTTAATTGGGTGCCTGTTAAGCTTGGACATGGCAGTTTCCTCACATCTATCAACTGTGCATGGGGGATTCCCGGCTATGAAAACCCTCACACAAACCATACAACACCTTTGAAGACGTTCTGAAGTCTGGTCGATTTTGACTTGCACTCTATGTCTTCTATCCTCGGGAGTCAGATATATAAAGGGCACCCCATTAGTAAAGAGTCTTTTTTTATACCCTAAAACCAAATGTCGTTTACATATTTGGCACAAAAAGATCCAAAAGTTAGATCACTGGTTTTTTGTTGAGTTCTGTGGAGGGCTAACGATTCTGAACTTAGTATTTTTTTATGTTTGGATTCGGACAGGTTCTTTTTCTGAATTAAAGAGTGTTTTGTTCCATTTTGTATTCTCCCCCCCCCCCCCCCCCCCATAAAATAGTCTCAATACCTTGGCTATCTGGGGACCATATGTTACTCCATTTTCTTCATGGTAACCTAACAGATCCACTTTCTCACAGGGTTTATTTGTAGTCTACAACCATGAAGAAACATAGGTCTGCATAGGAGCTGTATACACAAAATGGTAGGATAATTTTAATGAGAACAACCTGCAAAATTGCTTCATTTTTTAGAATATTGATTTATTGGTACAATAAAAATCTCTACCAAAGTGAACATACCCTTTAAGCAATGTAACTCAGAAATTACCATCAGCTAACCACCAGGGCTCCCGACAGATTAGGATCCCCCACCCCCATGCTCAAGGAGGCAAACTCTATCCTGTGCTTTGATAACCGTAATTGTACCATCCAGTAAATTGCTACAGTGATAAATATATGTGATATATATCCAGTGATACATGGAATAAAAATTGAGTTTCCGGAAATAGTTCACATTGCAAAGAAATTGAATGATGGTAAAAAGATGCAAACTTCATAAATTCCGTCCAAAAAATTACATAAATTGGAAGCGATGAGTAAAGTGACAGGTAATGGATAAGGAAGGAAATATTAAGAAATATTTCTAACTCCTAAATCTCTCTCATTTTATAATACTCCTACACTCAGTTATTCTTATTATTGCTTAACAACAAGTCCACCCATAATACAGCACAGGGTATATCTTGTGTGAAACGTATGCTGTGTGTATGGTAAAAATATTTACGTTTGAGTACAGAGATTCAACCTGGGAGAGCCCTTCACTCGAACAGCAGGTTGCGGCAAAAATGGAAGAGCTTTTTGGGGGTGTGGCTTATATAAAAGGGCGGAGCTAAATGTATTCCGACCAACTGTATTAATATCAGACCCCAGACAACACTCACATATGAATAAAAGACCCCAGGCCATGCCCCTTAAATATATTCAGACCACCCTATATTAATATTAGACCCCAGACTAGACCCCCTATATTTTCATCAAACCCCAATCTCCTATATAAATAGCAGACCTCAGATGAGACTCCCTAAATATATTCAAATCCCAGACCAAACCCTGGTAAAGAAGAGTCAGGAGCACGGAGGGTAAGTATACATGCTAATTTTTTTTGTGTTCCTCATGCATTCTTATGTAAGTCTTCCTCCTTGGAAACAGGGTTAAAAATATATTATAAGGGATGAGGGATTTTAAAATAGGGTGAGACCGCACCTGAGAGTGATTTAAAATACAAGATAAGGTTTAATTCTCTGTTTAAGAAAACAAAAGCAGTATTAAAGAGGATCTGTCAGTTCTCCTGTGTGGTGTAGTATAGAGGATCTGTCAGCTCTCCTGTGTGGTGTAGTATAGAGGAGCAGTCAGTTCTCCTGTGTGGTATAGTATAGAGGAGCTGTCAGTTCTCCTGTGTGGTATAGTATAGAGGAGCTGTCAGTTCTCCTGTGTGGTGTAGTATAGAGGAGCTGTCAGTTCTCCTGTGTGGTGTAGTATAGAGGAGCTGTCAGCTCTCCTGTGTGGTGTAGTGTAGAGGATCTGTCAGCTCTCCTGTGTGGTGTAGTATAGAGGATCTGTCAGCTCTCCTGTGTTGTGTAGTATAGAGGAGCTGTCAGTTCTCCTGTGTGGTGTAATATAGAGGATCTGTCAGCTCTCCTGTGTGGTGTAGTATAGAGGAGCTGTCAGTTCTCATGTGTGGTGTAGTATGGAGGATCTGTCAGCTCTCCTGTGTGGTGTAGTATAGAGGAGCTGTCAGTTCTCCTGTGTGGTGTAGTATGGAGGATCTGTCAGCTCTCCTGCGTGGTGTAGTATAGAGGATCTGTCGGTTCTCCTGTGTGGTGTAGTATAGAGGATCTGTCAGTTCTCCTGTGTGGTGTAGTATAGAGGAGCTGTCCGCTCTCCTGTGTGGTGTAGTATAGAGGATCTGTCAGTTCTCCTGTGTGGTTTAGTATAGAGGATCTGTCAGCTCTCCTGTGTGGTGTAGTATAGAGGATCTGTCAGCTCTCCTGTGTGGTGTAGTATAGAGGATCTGTCAGCTCTCCTGTGTGGTGTAGTATAGAGGATCTGTCAGCTCTCCTGTGTGTGGTAGTGTAGAGGATCTGTCATCTCTCCTGTGTGATGTAGTATAGAGGATCTGTCAGCTCTCCTGTGTGGTGTAGTATAGAGGATCTGTCACCTCTCCTGTATGATGTAGTATAGAGTAGCTGTCAGCTCTCCTGTGTGGTGTAGTATAGGGGAGCTGTCAGTTCTCCCGTGTGGTGTAGTATAGAGGATCTGTCAGCTCTCCTGTGTGGTGTAGTATAGAGGAGCTGTCAGCTCTCCTGTGTGGTGTAGTATAGAGGATCTGTCGGCTCTCCTGTGTGGTGTAGTATAGGGGAGCTGTCAGTTCTCAAGTGTGGTGTAGTATTGAGGATCTGTCAGCTCTCCTGTGGTGTAGTATAGAGGAGCTGTCAGTTCTCCTGTGTGGTGTAGTATAGAGGAGCTGTTAGCTCTCCTGTGTGGTGTAGTATAGAGGATCTGTCAGCTCTCCTGTGTGTGGTAGTGTAGAGGATCTGTCATCTCTCCTGTGTGATGTAGTATAGAGGATCTGTCAGCTCTCCTGTGTGGTGTAGTATAGAGGATCTGTCAGCTCTCCTGTGTGGTGTAGTATAGAGGATCTGTCAGCTCTCCTGTGTGGTGTAGTATAGAGGATCTGTCAGCTCTCCTGTGTGTGGTAGTGTAGAGGATCTGTCATCTCTCCTGTGTGATGTAGTATAGAGGATCTGTCAGCTCTCCTGTGTGGTGTAGTATAGAGGATCTGTCACCTCTCCTGTATGATGTAGTATAGAGTAGCTGTCAGCTCTCCTGTGTGGTGTAGTATAGGGGAGCTGTCAGTTCTCCCGTGTGGTGTAGTATAGAGGATCTGTCAGCTCTCCTGTGTGGTGTAGTATAGAGGAGCTGTCAGCTCTCCTGTGTGGTGTAGTATAGAGGATCTGTCGGCTCTCCTGTGTGGTGTAGTATAGGGGAGCTGTCAGTTCTCAAGTGTGGTGTAGTATAGAGGATCTGTCAGCTCTCCTGTGTGGTGTAGTATAGAGGATCTGTCAGCTCTCCTGTGTGGTGTAGTATAGGGGAGCTGTCAGCTCTCCTGTGTGGTGTAGTATAGATGATCTGTCGGCTCTCCTGTGTGGTGTAGTATAGAGGATCTGTCAGCTCTCCTGTGTGGTGTAGTATAGAGGAGCTGTCAGCTCTCCTGTGGTGTAGTATAGAGGAGCTGTCAGTTCTCCTGTGTGGTGTAGTATAGAGGAGCTGTTAGCTCTCCTGTGTGGTGTAGTATAGAGGAGCTGTCAGCTCTCCTGTGTGGCGTAGTATAGAGGAGCTGTCAGCTCTCCTGTGTGGTGTGGTATAGAGGATTTCTCAGCTCTCCTGTGTGGTGTAGTATAGAGGATCTGTCTGTTCTCCTGTGTGGTGTAGTATAGAGGATCTGTCAGCTCTCCTGTGTGGTGTAGTATAGAGGATCTGTCAGCTCTCCTGTGTGGTGTAGTATAGAGTAGCTGTCAGCTCTCCTGTGTGGTGTAGTATAGAGTAGCTGTCAGCTCTCCTGTGTGGTGTAGTATAGAGGATCTGTCAGCTCTCCTCTGTGGTGTAGTATAGAGGACAAGTCAGCTCTCCTGTGTGGTGTAGTATAGAGGAGCTGTCTGCTCTCCTGTGCGGTGTAGTATAGAGGAGCTGTCGGCTCTCATGTGTGGTGTAGTATAGAGGAGCTGACCGCTCTCCTGTGTTGTGTAGCATAGGGGATCTGTCAGATCTCCTGTGTGGTGTAGTATAGGGGATCTGTCAGTTCTCCTGTATGGTGTAGTATAGAGGATCTGGCAGCTCTCCTGTGTGGTGTAGTATAGAGGATCTGTCAGCTCTCCTGTGTGGTGTAGTATAGAGGAGCTGTCGGCTCTCCTGTGTTGTGTAGTATAGGGGATCTGTCAGATCTCCTGTGTGGTGTAGTATAGGGGATCTGTCAGTTCTCCTGTATGGTGTAGTATAGAGGATCTGGCAGCTCTCCTGTGTGGTGTAGTATAGAGGAGCTGTCGGCTCTCTTGCGTGGTGTAGTATAGAGGAGCTGTCAGCTCTCCTGAGTGGTGTAGTATAGAGGATCTGTCAGCTCTCCTGTGTGGTGTAGTATAGAGGAGCTGTCAGCTCTCCTGAGTGGTGTAGTATAGAGGACTTAGAGGATTTTTCCCCCTCAAACAGTGCCACTCCTGTCTATTGGCTGTGTCTGGTATTGCAACTCAGCCCAAGTCATTTGAATACTGTAATAGCAGACATAGCCCATAGTCATAAGTGGCGCTGTTTCTGACAAAAAAAACACAAAAACATATATTTTGTACTAGTCCCATATAAGCCCTTTGTGCCTGAGATTTCCTGCAGGGAAATCCCAAAAAAAACATTCAGTTGTGTCTATTCTCAATCTTGGTGCAAAATCTGCTCTGACATTAAAAGGACTTAGGGCATGTTCACATGGTGCTCAAAAAATATGACGCGTAAACGTGTCAAATACTCTAGCGTTTTTGGAAAGCACATTTTAGAATACAGGCGTTTTCGGCATGTGTTTAGAACTAGAACCTATTGATAACCGGAACTGTTGGCGCGTTTTACTCGCCAAAGATTTGACCTGTCTTTTTTTTCTACGCAACGCGTTTTATCTACTAGTGGGGCGCTTCCTCAATCTGAATGGGAAGCTTAATCAAGAGGTTTTTTTATGCGTATTTAGACGTGCCACAACATGCGTCAAATAGACTCTGTGTGAACAGGGCCTAATAAGGAGCCGTGGCCAAACTGCTATCCTATATCTTTCACCAAAACTGTTGGATATAAAAGGGACTGTCCTGGTTACTTTACCTTCCATGTTTTGGAGATGGGAAAAGTACATTTACTGCTATGGTCAGGATTAGTACCAACATACCCCTATAATAGTGCCAGCAACTTTGCTCCCATAAGAATGCCAGCCACGTTGCCCGTACCATATACACCTAAAACACCACCTCTGCCTGTACTCATAGGAAGTTACAATGAATGACCAATCTCTGGCCACTTCTCCTTAACCTCCACAGATTGGCACAAGTGTCTCTCCCTCGTAGAAAAAGGGTATAACTTGGACATAGAGGGATGGGGTAGCTTGATGGGGAGGCTGATGGGGCATGTGCCCTGGAGTCTGGATGTCAGGAGGGTGCCAACAAGCCACTCTGCTTTGGACGGGGTATTTAGTACCATTGGGGTGTCTGACCTGTCTCTACTTTTTGTATGCAAACGCAAGTTGTTTCATATAATACATACATAAACATTCAACAGGATGGTGGCAATTTCCTTTTGATTGTTCTCGATTTTTTTTAATGAAAACCACAAGTGACTCACCTCGCTGACTTTGTTTGGCCAACGGGAGTATCCGGCATTAAGTTGATAATCTGTCAGCCTGACGGGAATAAAATAGACAGGTTGGAGACTCTCAGCCCACAAAATATAATATATATGTGCATAAAACCATGTATTAAAGGGTAGGTCTATCTTTGGGTACCAGTTTACAATTTATATATAAATTATAATCTACAGAAAAAGTTGGTTTACAATACTTGTCTTAAATTTATCCTTTACAGCTTGTATTATACTCCAGAGCTGCACTCACCATTCTGCTGGTGGAGTCACTGTGTACATACATTACATTACTTATCCTGTAGTGATCCTGAGTTACATCCTGTATTATACTCCAGAGCTGCACTCACCATTCTGCTGGTGGAGTCACTGTGTACATACATTATTTATCCTGTAGTGATCCTGAGTTACATCCTGTATTATACCTCAGAGCTGCACTCACTATTCTGCTGGTGGAGTCACTGTGTACATACATTACATTACTTATCCTGCACTGATCCTGAGTTACATCCTGTATTATACTCCAGAGCTGCACTCACTATTCTGCTGGTGGAGTCACTGTGTACATACATTACATTACTTATCCTGTACTGATCCGGAATTACATCCTGTATTCGGCTATGTTCACACGGGGTATTTTGCAGGAGGAATATCTGCCTCAAAATTCCGTTTGGAAGTTTGAGGCAGATATTCCTCTCCCTGCACGCCGATTTTCGCAGCGATTTTCGCGCCGTTTTTCGCCCGCGGCCATTGAGCACCACGGGCATAAAACAGCGCGAAATACGCTTTCTCTGCCTCCCATTGAAGTCAATGGGAGGTCAGAGGCGGAAGCGCCCGAAGATAGGGCATGTCGCTTCTTTTTCCCGCGAGGCAGTTTTACTGCTCGCGGGAAAAAGACGCCGACGCCTCCCATTGAAATCAATGGGAGGCGTTCTCGGGCCGTTTTTGCCGGCAAAATACTCCGTGTGAACATAGCCTTATACTCCAGAGCTTTACTCATTATTGCTGATTGCTATTAAAAGCAGTCAAGAGGCTTGTTGCTAGACACCTCCCTAACAGCTTAGCTGAGCCACAATAATGCAGAGGGGAGATCGTTTTTCCTATATCAGATTACTCTACAGTGCCTAATGTAAAGATGATAAATCGACCAGCAGCATGGGCTACAAATAAAACATGACTTAACTTTTAATAATACTTCAATGGACACTAACTTTTCAAACAACTTATGATAAACTAATAGTATACCTGATATAAAACAACATTGTAATTTACTTTCAGTTAAAATTTACTTTGTTCCTTCCATGCTTCTGTGTGAAGTTACTGCAACTAGGTGTCTCCCTGTCTGTAATCTGCTGTCCACCCCCTGTTGTCAAGCATTAGCCGACCCTGGTTACAGAGCAGAGGAGATGGACTGCAGGAAATGGGCGGGTGTCTCTTCACTTGCTGTCCATGCAAGTCTAAATGGTAAATCAGCAACAAACATGGTGAATGTAAGTCTATGGAGCAAGAGGGGTGAGCAGGAGGAGGAAGCAGAGCGAGAGTGTGACTCAGCAACACACGCTGCATATAAGTCTATGGAGGGGGAGCAGGAGGAGGAAGCAGGAGTACAGTAAAAAACACAGAGAGATGCTGCTAGTAAGATTTCTATGTCATCCCAGTGCTGGATTCTCAGCTACACTGCCCATTGCTGCTGTATAATTTCCTCCATGTTGCTGCAGCTATAGATAGAGCCTGCAGAGGGCAAAGCTGCTAAATAATGGCACATACAAAGTGACCGGAAATAATGTTATTCCTCATGTGCACATATGACAGCTTATTCTGAAAAGTCCCCTGAAAAATTAGGTACACTTTCAGTTAAACCTTATGTGTAGGACACCGATAAAACATATCACGATGCAAAAGGATTGATCAGGAAGCTAATAAGAATACCTATAGGCTGCACAGTAGGGTTTTATATGTTAAAAACTGGGCCTATTAAAAATGCTGCAATGCCACAAATCAACAGAGCAAGCTGTGTGCAGACACTGAACAAGCAGTGAGTACTGGGAGTATTCAGCTGTGAAGCCTGCAGAATTGTGAATGCAGCTCTGGAATGTAATAAAGGCTGCAATTCAGGATCATTACAGGATAAGTAATGTATGTAGACAGTGACTCCACCAGCAGAATAGTAAACGCAGCTCTGGAATGTAATACAGGATGTTACTCAGGATCAGTGCAGTATAAGTAATGTGATGTATGTACACAGTGACTCCACCAGCAGAATAATGAGTGCAGCTCTGGAGTATAATACAGGATGCAACTCCGGATCATTACAGGATAAGTAATGTAATGTATGTACATAGTGAATCCACCAGCAGAATAGTGAGTACAGCTCCGGAGTATAATACAGGATATAACTCAGGATCGATACAGGATAAGTAATGTAATGTATGTACATAGTGAAACCACCAGCAGAATAGTGAGTACAGCTCCGGAGTATAATACAGGATATAACTCAGGATCGATACAGGATAAGTAATGTAATGTATGTACACAGTGACTCCACCAGCAGAATAGTGAGTGCAGCAGTTCTGGAGTATAATACAGGATGCAACTCAGGATCAGTACAGAATAATTTATGTATGTACACAGTGACTCCAACAGCAGAATAGTGAGTGCAGCTCTGGAGTATAATACAGAATGTAACTCAAGTCACTGTGTAGATACATTATTTTACTTATCTTGTACTGATCCTAACTATTAATGTAGATAAATTCAATATATAAACTGTAAAGTTAGATGAAAATGTGGCCATAACCTTTAAGAAATATTTCAGTTTATGATAATAGAAGACATACTGTAGCTTGCAGTATTTTCATAAGAATATTTTATACCCCTTTAAGATATACAAGAGACCACTAGGGGTTTACCCAAGAAAGCTGGCAGTGCTCTGGCTGGTAAATCAATGATTCATTGCGGAGGTTTCGAAATAAATATTTTAGCTGGTGTGACCAAGTATTTTTCTTTTGCACTAAAATTTCCCAAACGTCTCGCAGCTGGAGCTGAGGGTTTTTTCAAGCTCCTTCACAGAAACGAATACATTCCCATATTTCATTGTTAGTCAGAGGGTCCGTTGACACAGGAGCCATGCTAGTTATTTTGTGTAATGATGCTCTGAAAAATGGGTAGGTCAACAGCTGACAAAGTGCCACTTGCTGACTTGCCAACAGTCCTGATTTTTGATAATTATGCATTTGGTCTAAAAGAATACATGTATAGGGCTAAATCTGTTTACAGTCCATTTATCAGATTCCGGAGAACTGTCAAATGAAGTTTAATGCATAAATGTGACTAGTGTCAGGCAGCTGCTGCCAAGGCAGAAGAGATCATGGTAGGCATTATATGAAGAACAAATAAATGCACATGATAAAAAAAATTACCCCAAAATATTTAACTTTTTCTTTTGCAGGACACATAGGGCTTTTTTATTGTTTAAAATGGGAGAGGATATTAATTAATTTTGTTGGTCTTTTATAGGGAATTTTTTGTTTTTCGTTTTTCTTAATTTTTTTCATGCTCTGTTTTAAGGTAGTTGTTTGTTAACTAAATAATATTTACCCCGAAATATGATTCCTCAAGTTCTTCCATGCATAGGATGTAAAATATGTGGACATTGTGTAACGTATGATGCTGCTGTACCACCGAGAAGGAAAAACATAGAAGCTTTAAATGTATCTGCCTCCCTTAACCTCTGTACAATGAAGTGTAGCTAAGTATCGGAGTACGGGCTCATAGACTTTCTATTGAGTCCGTACTCCGATACCTTCATTTCCGGAAAAAGCTGAACAGACATGAAGCGGCTGAGCGCTCACGCGAGCATTTCAGCTGCTTCGTTTTAGCGATTGGTGGGGGTCTCACTGCTCGGACCTCCACCAATCAAAACTTCGGACATGTCACTGTGACATGTCAGAAGTTTGTTAAATGTTTGGCTACACTTTAATGATAATCATCCAAGTACAGAAATATTTTTTGTAAAGGCGCAAAAGCAGATAGGGCCTGGGTAGAACAGACTAAAATTGGTGGCCAGGGTCTTTTTTTTATGTTTGGGGTATCGTACATTATGCGCGACAGGAATGTATTAATGCCGGAGCATCTGACCCCTATGCAAAACGCGTTTGTGTCATGTCCTACGTCTAAAATTGGTGAGTATGGGTTCTGGGGGGGGGAAAGGGGGGTGCACTTTTTGGAGCCCCTTACACAAATGCAAATAGCCACAACAAGGGGACATCCGCGATGTGCAGAGGATAGAAGGTTTTACCATCAGCAAAGAAGAGGTTTTCATGGCTGAGCGAATTGTTTAATCCTTTAAAGACTTGACCTATTTTGGGCCTTCGAAGTGCAAAAATGTTATAACTTTTTATTTTCCCAGAGTCATAACATTTAAATTTTTTCGTCAACGTAGTTTTAGGAGGTCATGTTTATCTTTTTGTGGGATATGTTGTAGTTTTTCTTTGGCACCATTTTGGGGTACATTGAATAAACGTCAGTTAATACGTTTTTTTGCATTCGGGACGTAGGAAAAAAACAGCAATTCTGCCATTGTTTTTAGTTTTTTTTTTACATTGATCACATGCTGTACAAATAACGTGTAATAATTATTCTGCAGGTGGTTACGATTGCGGCGCTGCCAAATATTTTTCTTGATACTTTTGTACAATGAAACTGTAATGACAGGGATAGGGAAACAGACAAGTGAGCCCTAATCTACCCGCCACTCAGTCCCTACCTACTTGCAACGACCCGCCCTAGGCGACGGGGTACAACTGGGCGACGGTCCCTACACTCAGTAAGTGCACGACAGACAACCAGACAAGGAAACACAGAACAAAGGGAAACGGGGCAGTTGCCCACGGCAACACCGTGAGCAACAAGAGTAATAAACGAGCCGAGTCAAACCAGGAGAGTACGAGGTACCAAACGCAGAGCAGGAGAGTAGTCAGTAAGCCGGGGTCAATATGAAGCAGGGACAAATAGTACAGAAGCTGCAGCAGGGCCAGGAAACCAAAATTAGGTATAAATAGACAGAGGGCGGGA
Organism: Rhinoderma darwinii; assembly: GCF_050947455.1. Classification (NCBI taxonomy): domain Eukaryota; kingdom Metazoa; phylum Chordata; class Amphibia; order Anura; family Rhinodermatidae; genus Rhinoderma; species Rhinoderma darwinii. The sequence continues at coordinate 12,710,467 of NC_134697.1, forward strand.
GCTAGCTCCGTCTGGCCAGGCTGTGATAGGCTCTCCCACTCCTAAGCCTGCCATCCTGAGTGGTGGAAGATGGAGTCAGTCTCACAGACATAGAAGCAGGTGCAGACTGATTACCTATGGGCGTGGATACAGAAGCTGTGCCTGGCAGATCTTTAACAGAAACATTTTTAATGGGATTAAAGGGGTTTCCATTTTTTTTGGGTTACTTTGGGGAAAAATATTCAAGTAATCAGCCATTCTTCTGGCACCCATCCTGCGTATGTGTCGGGATGTGCTGAACGTATTCACCAAACGTGGTGTGAACATATCCTTAGTGACCAGTTCTATTTAAAGGGAACTTGTCACCAGCATTTCACCTATTGAACTCTACTCCCACCTCGCTTGTCGCTGCTGTCAAAAGTTCATTGCCGTTATCCCCTCTCCTAAACTCCTCCTCTTTTTATGGTTCTAATCCGACAGTCTAGTTCTTTCCTCTTCTTCTGCCTGCCCACCGCCAAAAACTGGCCCGCCCTGAGTGCCGAAATCTCGTCTGTGATAGCACGCACGTGCACGTCTTATATGGTCCGACACCCTTCCTTGCTATGTCCGGGCCTCAAATATAGTTACTGTGCATGCGCCCCTATGGCTTCCCGTTGTGCGTACGCACCAGAACAGGACATCAATGTGCAAGTGTGGGATTTCGTGTGTGCTGGGGGGAGGCGAGGAGCTGTCAATCAAAAGTAAGGAGGCGGGGTTAACTCGGAAGATATGACTCTTTTCATACGAAGGTATGACTTTTATGCTCATTAGCTTACGGTGCGGGAACACTAAAAAACGGAATACTAAAGGTACAGAGCCGACTTAGAAAATAATTATAGGTTATATAGAAATGATTTTTCACCCACTTCCACCAGGTATTGCTGGTTTAATAGGTGAAATGCTGGTGACAGGTTCCCTTTAAAGAGGCTCTGTCACCAGATTTTGCAACCCCTATCTGCTATTGCAGCAGATCGGCGCTGCAATGTAGATTACAGTAACGTTTTTATTTTTAAAAAACGAGCATTTTTGGCCAAGTTATGACCATTTTTGTAGTTATGCAAATGAGGCTTGCAAAAGTCCAAGTGGGTGTGTATTATGTGCGTACATCGGGGCGTTTTTAATACTTTTACTAGCTGGGCGTTCTGATGAGAAGTATCATCCACTTCTCTTCAGAACGCCCAGCTTCTGCCAGATCACGCTGTGACGTCACTCACAGGTCCTGCATCGTGTCGGACGAGCGAGGACACATCGGCACCAGAGGCTACAGTTGATTCTGCAGCAGCATCGGCGTTTGCAGGTAAGTAGCTACATCGACTTACCTGCAAACGCTGATGCTGCTGCAGAATCAACTGTAGCCTCTGGTGCCGATGTGTCCTCGCTCGTCCGACATGATGCAGGACCTGTGAGTGACGTCACAGCGTGATCTGGCAGAAGCTGGGCGTTCTGAAGAGAAGTGGATGATACTTCTCATCAGAACGCCCAGCTAGTAAAAGTATTAAAAACGCCCCGATGTACGCACATAATACACACCCACTTGGACTTTTACTTTTAAACACACCCACTTGGACTTTTGCAAGCCTCATTTGCATAACTACAAAAATGGTCATAACTTGGCCAAAAATGCTCGTTTTTAAAAAATAAAAACGTTACTGTAATCTACATTGCATCGCCGATCTGCTGCAATAGCAGATAGGGGTTGCAAAATCTGGTGACAGAGCCTCTTTAAGCTCTGTTCACACAATGTTTCTTGTATGGTATACAGTAGCATATGTTGGGGCTTTACGTTCGACAAATACGTCGGGAGATTTTCCCGAAGTGTGTGCCAAACGTAAAGTCCAAGCAATGTGAACAGAGCCTTGAATAGTCCTCCAAGACGGCTTACATTAGAGCCTCTTGTCGATATCGTTTTACCGCTGAAGCAAAATGTCCAACTGCAGCCAATAAATGTCTCCGAAAATGCCATTGTGGTTGGGAAATTGCACAGCAGGAGAGTCGAGGAGTGAGGAAATGGTGGCACGTGAGGTCTCTCTGTACTATTTAGTGGCCAAAGTAGATCCTTGAGAGAAGAAAACTGCTGTATGTGCTGAAGAGAAGGGGAAAGAAGCATTTGTCCAGTGCTTTCCCCTGCAGATAATGGCGGGGGCGTCTCCCGGCAGTGACACTCCACATTCGCTTTCACGGATGTAGAGTTGTCCAAACCGCACAGTCCCTGTACCTGTTAAATATGCAATTTTGTTGAAAAAAAAAGTCAAATTTTTTTAATGGTTTTTGTCACAAGTCTGCAGTATGTGTGGATACGAGTAACTTTGTAATATATCTTATACGGGGAAAGTGGCATTTCCCCCAACTTCCAGCAGCCTGCGGTTTCTCTGCTACCGGCAGGATCTCGGTAAATGTTCAGAAAGCTCAACAAAAAATGCATCTGGTATGAAACCGTAAATAGCAGAGAGGGTATGGGAGAGGAAGGGATGCAGCTTCTCACTCAGCAGCGTGTGACTTCTGATTGGCTCAGAACACACAGCACAGCTGTGACATCACACCGGGAAAAGCCCACCCACTCAGTAAGACTAGAGAGAAAAAAAATGTAGATTGACGGAAACCAGGAGAGGAAAACTATCCAAAATCTGCCAGTAACACTCAACATTTGCTACTCCACTACATCTAATACACGTCTATAGCTGCCTAAGAGGGGATTGTAAATTATAATAATAAATGCACTTTAAAGGGAAAAATCAGGAAATTACACTTATTTAAATCCGTTATTTTTTTTCCAAAGAGATGTAAATATATATATTTATTTGTTTGTACATTTTTCACACTGAAATGTCCTACTTTTTACAGGTCACTTGTCAGCTTTGCTGTGTAGACTGGGACAGGGTTAGCAGAGGGCAGTATAATTAATGACAGCTCTATTGTACTGCTGGAGGCCTAGATAGGATAGGACAGCAGTGCTATACAGACAGATAAGGCTCTGTATGCAGCTCCGCTGTCACTCCCTGGTCTCTGGGCAGACTCCATTGCTTCCTAGACACTGTAATTATCTATGACATGTTTCTGTCAATTGACATCCATTTATTGCAGCTGCCATAAAGCGCCCACACACACACAATCTATATAGGACGGGTGTGTCTTCAATATGGCCGCACCCATGAAGTTTTTGAAAAATTAAAAATGAATAGCTCCAACATTTATTAAAATATTTCTCTTCTACAGACTTACAGCTAATTGATGAAACTAAAAGCATATATATGATAAATTTCTTTTAAACCCACAGCTAGTCATTCTTGTGGAGTACTGTGCAAATTTAGAGGAACTTCCCAAAAATAAGTCACATGAAATGTTTAGGTTGCACAGTTCCATCCGTTACGACACCGCCAATGTCTCTGTGGGATTGAGACACTGGCGCTTCTCGTTTCCTAGCATTGAAGTCACTGAATGTGTTACGTGAAAAATGGAGAAGTAATTTTGCTTTACTTATTGAACGTAGCAAGGTATGTGCCCACAGTTTATAATACATACTTACCCATCTATTTAAAGGAAAACTCCAGGGGAGTACATACTATAGAGGGAGACCATGCAGATACTATGGGCACCCTTGGAGTTAGAGGTTCCACTCCTTGAAGGTCCTATCCCTTTTGTATTGGGTGGCAATCACATGTGCAAGACTCCTCTACAGGGGAACGGCCTATTTAGCAAACAAGAAGTGATAAAATTGATCCAAAGGGAATGGATAAAAACACCAGGCTGTCTGTTCTGGATCACATGGGTCCCCCTCTGTTCTATTTATGCCACTGTTCCAGGCAAAACCCATACAGTGTTGTTCCTAATGCAGGGACTGGGGGGTGAAGCTTGACACTGAATGTCAAAGAACCCAAATAAAGAGACTCCTTTTGTCATGCCCCTCCCCCTCAGACCCTGCACTAGGCATAACACAATGTATCCGCTTTACCCAGAGTGTTCCTTTAACTATATGGAGTGGGTCTACAGAAGTGGAATTCTATATATACTTCTATGTATTCAATCCTTGTGCATAGTGTAGAGCAGTCCCTGGAGTCCCTAAGATGTGACCCAAGGGATTAAATCGCCACAAAATCTGCCCCCGAGAACTCCTAGATGATCTTCATTAAAGTCTGCGTGCTTTACAAATGTTGAGAAGTATTTTTAATTATGGCTTCCAGCGTGGAGTTACCAGAGACTGAAGTTACCGGCCACCGGAGGGAAGCGCTTCTATATAATCAGAACAACAGGAAATTAAAGAGGAAGCAAAAGAAAAAAGTATCTAGTGGGCAATAGAGATCCAAGGGTCAGTCATTGTCACTTAAGGCTCCACGAGGATACCCACGATTTGCGGTAAAAATGGGTCATTACTGCGACTAGCGTGTTAATAAAAGTTGTCACTTGCAACTTTTATGTTGCAATCGACCTCATAAGAAATATTTTTGAGATGATCGCAAGTCCCTTTGCAGTTTATTGTTTTGATTTATTAATTTATTGTATTACTGTATTTTAATCATTTTATTTAATATTTTTATTCATTTATTTTAGTATGATTTAGTCTTTTGTTATTTATTTTTTCTTACATTTATTTTCTTTTATATTTAGCCGCTTTTCCTATCTGCACAGTGGCATTCCTTTCTCAATACCACCCAATGGACTTACAATGGGGTCTGTCGGGTTTCCATTGTGGCGTCTGTTGTTTTGACAGCAAGAATAGCGCTGCATGCTGCCAAATGTGACAGAACTGCCAACGGAGGATCTAAGGAGCCTTACTAAGAATTTTTTAAGATTTTTTTTAATATGTATTGTTAGTTTGTAATTATGGTTGAGTGACACATAATAATTGTCTTAGAAGAGCCTCCGAGTGTCCCATAATGTACCCATACAAAATTCATTCATACAAACAGGGTTGTAGCCAGGGGCGTAGCTAAAGGCTCATGGGCCCGGGTGCAAGAATTCAGCTTGGGCCCCCCTAATACTACCATCACCAGACCCGTGCGCGCACCTATGCCCAACAGCCCCCTTAGTATAATGCCCCCACACAGTATAATGCTCCCATAGCTGCCACCACACAGTATAATGCCCCATAACTGCCCCATACAGTATAATGCCCCCCATGACTGCCCCATACAGTATAATGCCCCCCCATACCAGCCCCCATAGTATAATGCCCCACATAGCTGCCCCCATACAGTATAGTGCCCCCCATATCAGCTCCCCCATATCCACTCCCCATACAGTATAATGCCCCCCATATCAGCTCCCCATACAGTATAATGCCCCCCATATGAGCTCTCCATACAGCATAATGCCCCCATATGAGCTCCCCATACAGCATAATGCCCCCCATATCAGCTCCCCATACAGTATAATGCCCCCATATGAGCTCCCCATACAGCATAATGCCCCCCATATCAGCTCCCCATACAGTATAATGCCCCAATATGAGCTCCCCATACAGTATAATGTCCCGCATATCAGAACCCCATATCAGCCCCACATACAGTATAATACCCCCGCCATATCAGCCCCTCATACAATATAATACCCCCCGCCGTATCAGCCCCCCATACAGTATAATGCCCCCCCCCTGCTATACCAGCCCTTCATACAGTATAATGCCCCCATATGTGCATAATAGAAAAATAGCATAATTACTTACCTATCCCCGTTCCCACGCCGGGTGGAGGATCCTTCTCCTCCTCCAGTCTGTGCTATGAGTGACTCGGTGCAGATAGGCGCGATGCCTGCATCGAGCCGCTCAGGGCATAGTTAATGCTGGAGCAAGGAGCCGTCATCTCCTTGCTCAAGCATTGAATGGAACCGGGACCTCGGTGAGTGACTCGTGACCCCCCTAAGCTCTTCACACGACCCCCCCAGGTGGACGTGACCCACAGTTTGTAATGTATTGTGTTGTATTGTGCAGTTTGCGGTGGAAAGGGGAAGGGGGGCTGTAATTTAACGCCCCCCCCCTCTCCACTGCAAACATAGACAGCACAATACAACACAAGACAACACAATACATTTTAATACAGACTCTGCAGCTCATCTGTAGTCCTCCGCACCGGCTCTTCCACGCTGGCTGGAACACCCCTCACCTGATGTCATGGTCACATGGTACACTAAGTGCACCATGTGACCATAGCCAGAAAGTGTCGGCTTCACGGCACAGAAAATTTATTTAATCAGCACGCTGTATGGCAACGGGGGCCCCCCAGGCTTATGGGCCCAGTCGCAACTGCGATCGCTGCGACCCCTATAGCTACGCCACTGGGTGTAGCTATAGGGGGTGCAGAGACAGCAGTAACACCAAGGCCCTGGTGTCTGAAGGGGCACAATGGCCCGGCTGCCACATAAGACATTAGTAATATAAATGGTACATAACAGGTTGGGGACCTCCGACCCAGGAGCTTTCTGAGAACAGATACGGTACTTGTAGTGAACACGGAATATATTGCTACTTACTTGCATGGTTTGCGGCACTTAGCAAAACATCCCAGCTCATGATAACTGAATTCTTTATCCAGTTTGTAGTAGCAGTGACCTGTTGGGGCATTAAAAATAATAATAATTATATATATGTATACACTACTTTAATCAAAGTGCAAACAATGTAATGAGGGCTTCATATATCTGAAGACCAGTGCAGTACAATTGAACTGAAAGACTATTCAATCCAGTACTCTATCACCCCTGCTGGTAGTAAGTGGTATTGCAAGTATTTTTGTTTTTTTTCTAGAACTCTACAAAACCGGAGACCACCGACCAGCACCTTATTGAGTCACTCCCAGCAGCTAGACGGGCTGGGAGTGACTCAATAAGGTGCTGATCGGTTGTCTCCGGTATCTGGCGCCTCGCTGACTGCAGTACATGCCACATTTGCTGGAGGGTGCATGGGGGGAGGATCCATCAAGCGAACAAGACAATTGAGGTGCTCCTACAAATGCTCAATTGGGTTCAAGTCTGGCGAATTAAGGAGTCAGGGAAGTCCTTAGAGGTCTTGGTCGGGCTCTTCCAACCACTGTCAGACATTTCTAGCCGTGTGACATGTTGCATTGTCTTGCTGGAAGATTCCATCTGCCCCAGGGAAGACCATCAGCATGTATGGGTGGACATGATCTGCAACGATGGATTCACACCCAAATCGGTGCAGAGCCGTCCACATGGATGAGTGGCCCAGAGAACGCCATGAAAAAATCCCCAGACCATAACGCTGCCGCCACCGGCTCGTGTTCTTCCAGCAATGGTTGACGGGTGTTTGTTCTGATGTTTCTCGCCTGACATGCAAGGTCTATCCATTCGATGGGACAATAAACCTGACTCAGCGGAGAAGACAACCATTTGCCAATCGGTGGTCCAATTCCGATACTGCCGTGCAAATGTTGTGCCTTTTTTTCTGATGCACCTTTGTTAGTATAGGAGCAGTGACCGTCCGTCTGCCTCGGAGGCCCATACACAGTTGGGTTCGCTGAACTGTTGGTTTAGACACACGTCTGGTGATATTCACGGTGAGCTGCTCCACTGTAGCGCATCGTTCGGCCCTCGCGCACCTTCGTAGCCGATGTTCATACCACCACCCTTGACCCGATATCCAATAATCATCCCTTTTTGCGACTCTGATAAACCGCCCCTTTTACCCATTACAAGAACAAGTTATATGTGTTCAGACTATCACAAACCTTATATACCCACCGAGCCCCTGACACATCACTTCCTTCATGGGCTACGCGCTGCCGACGTCGAAAGTAAGAGGTGGTCATAAAATTATTATTTCAAATAAAAATCATTATTTCTAACCTTGTCAATGTCTTGACTATATTTTCTAGTCATTTTGCAACTCATTTGATAAATATAAGTGTGAGTTTTCATGGAAAACACAAAATTGTCTGGGTGACCCCAAACTTTTGAACGGTAGTGTGTGTATATATATAAAATTCTTTCATAGGTGTATATAGCCTTTAAGTTTCCAAGTTATTTTAAAGGACCAATAGTGTGTCATTTTGGTATATTTTCTTTTTGTAGGTAATAGTGTAGGGCTTTGCGTTGTTATTTACGCATAAAAAAAATATACATCATATAATAATTTTTTTTAAATGGAAGTCAATGGCCATACTTTGCCGTAGATTCGTGTGTAATTAAAGGGGTATTCTCAACTCAGATATTTATGGCATATCAACAAATGTCTCTGGGATTCTGGATCCTAAGTATCACACCCAGGCGAAGGTTGAATAAAGAGCTGAGACCCGCATCTCTCAGGCATTTATGGCATATCTTGGATCATACATCTATAACATTAAATGCATATACTTTTTTTTGGCGTAAGCGTAGGAACACTCCAGGGAAGAATGACACATGGTGTAATGCCTAGTGCTGAGCCTGAGGGGGCGGTGCATGACACTGGGATGCGATCTTTGATGGTCTATGAATTCCTGTATCATGCTCCGCCCCTTCAGGCCCTGCTCCGCCCCCTCAGGCCCTGCTCCGCCCCCTCAGGCCCTGCTCTAGGTGACACAAATTGACATTCAGATTATCAAAGTGCTCTCTGAATCTGATTGGATGTTCTGAATTTTATCTTCATATTTTTGCTGTGTGGGGAAAAAAAACCTCTCATTGCCACATGGAAATCATTAACAAGCTGCTGCTGACGGATCTTATAATGTCTTTTATTATTTTGTATCATAGTTTGCATCTTTATTTAGTACTTTGAGTGCGCAAGGGTGGTTTGAAAGGGCAATGTGTCAGAAAGACTCAATGGGTAGTGTCATCTAAGTCATATGAGCCTTAAAGAGTGGATCACTCTCTTGGGATTGGTGTCTTCATGGGTGGCACAGTGGCCCTTGGGCCCTCAAAGATACTAGGGCTCGAGTACAACTGTCACCTCGGCACCCCCTACAGCTACGTACCTGGCCAAAGGGGAAAACCATTGCAAATATTAACTCCTGCTCTGGAGGACTCACTCATTCATTTAACAGCTGATTTTCGCCAATTATGTTAGTTTTAGCTCCTGGACTCGAGGTAATCAGCCGATTATCAGCAGATCTACATATGGGGCAGCCCCATCAACATCACATTACCTTCTTCAGTCAGTCTACTAGCCCATAATATGCCAGCACTCAAACATAAAATTAGAATAATAAACTCCATCAACAAAAGATAACCTGCTTGTTGATGGTTTCCAGGTGGCTACAATAGTTTTTGTGAAAAGAAGTGAAAACCGCAAAAAAGGTCATGAAGATATTTCACACAGATGCTACATTGTACATTTATTAACTATGGAACCATGGGTAATCAGAGGTGGCGCATCACTTTAAATCTACCATTATTGCATTCATATATAAAAGTATCCAGTTATTTCAAAACTAAAAAAAAAAAGAATCTTATCACAACAGTTTGCATAATTTTTGCAGCAAATCCTAAAATATAAAAGAGAACTTAAGTTGTTTTGCAATCCCCATCACATGCTGTGGCGTTAATACCCCGGCTTTGTGTAATGTACGTGGCATTGAGCACCATCATCTTACCCCAGCCCTTTTTCTTCTTGAAATCGCAGAACTCTGCTCCATCAGGAAGAGGATAAAAGACATAGGCACAACCGCAGCGTTTCACCATGATGGCCTGAAAGCAGGAACGTACGCAGACCTAGAGCAAGGAGGGGGGGGGGGGTCAAGAGGGAAAGTGTCATTATCAATAATACAGTGTAATCCTAATAGACTAAAAAGTTACAATTCTATCTATCTATCTATCTATCTATCTATCTATCTATCTATCTATCTATCTATCTATCTATCTATCTATCTATCTATCTCATATCTATCTATCACATATCTATCTATCTATCTATCTATCTATCTATCTATCTATCTATCTATCTATCTATCTATCTATCTATCTATCTATCTATCTATCTATCTATCCTATCATCTGCTTATCTATTATTTATGTATCTAATTCTCTTGTAAGGGCATTTCCTAGTACTACTTCCTTAAAGTGTACTTGTGGCATTTTTTTTCATAAATTCACATGACGTGTGAACACCTTGTCATCTTATTATGGGAAAGAATCATCTTTCTCACCTTCCAGCAGCCTGTAGAACCCCTTTTCTTGCCTTTAGGCTTTCAGTAAATAGTCAGAAACCCCCTCAGATCTCAACAAATCCGTCTAATATAAAACAGTAAATAGAAGAGAGGGAGGAGGGGGATGCAGCTGCAGCTTCTCTCTCCTTATTTCAATAGAATAGCATAAGGCAAGCAGGAGGGGGAGGACATCTGGTGCAGAGGAGGACCAATTTGTTTAAAAAATGTCAGCAGCCGGTAAATAATACATTGGCGGTCGCTCATTAAAGCTGCGGTGCCGGTATTGTATTTTCATAGGGGGAGGTAGCAGTCTTCCCCCATTGCTGATTGAAGACTATCAGGTGCAGAGGACTATTATGTCAATTGACTATTAATAGTCAATTTTTATGTCTCATATATAACAGCATGTAGATGTGAAACTGAACACGTATAGAATGGTCACTCTGAATGCAGAAGTTTGTGAATGTGGTGGAAATGCTGAAAAGTGAAGTTAAAGCCAAAAAGAGGAACAATGTGGCCCCTGCATATGGGAAAATGCCCTTTTGCAGCCTTTGCATGGTAACATGTGCACTTTAAATACAGTATATAGTAGGTCCTCTAGGGGATACAGAACATTCTGTGTGTCACTTTATGAGGCACGAGCTACAGCGATGTCACATTTTTGTAAAAGGGTTGTCTTGTTTATAAAAACCCATTTTCATACACTCTATTAAGGAAATTGTGAGTTACTAGAGGGGGGTGGGGGGTCCTCTGTGTAGGGTTCTCATCTGGTGGCCAGAGAGGAGAGCGGTTTACATAGAGCGTCTCACTCTATAGAGGACCTATCCCGTCCTGCATAAACAGACAACCCATGGATATGAATGGGCACTGTGTAATGCTTCATTTCTCCTGTGGTGGCGCTGCAGGGAAACTGAACACTTACTGACAGGTTTCCCCAGAGATTACAGCTGATCGCTGGAGATCCCAGCGGGTGGACACTTTGTGATATACTCATGGTCAAGGAACCCTTCTAACAAGTAGGGATTGTCTAAATCAGAGAACCCCTTTAATAGCTGCTCCATATGTGATGGCATAAATTAAGCTTCATCATTCTATAATAAAAAGTTCTGCAACTTTTTAATAGACATTGTATTTCCATTCCTCACTATTGTCAAGATTTCTGCTTGCTGTCAATAAATGTGAATACTCTGCTTACATCCAGATGCTGAAAACCTTATACTTCTCACATCTGAGGGTTTGTTATTGTATTCAGTCGAGGCAATCCAATGAACTCCAGGCTGATATTTTTTGCCTGCACTGATACATTGTAGCAAACTATCAGGACAGGAGAGCTTTGAGGAGGAATTTTAATGGAGCGGCGCACGAACATGTGCGCTGCCGCTCCATTCAAAGTCTATGGGGCTGAAGGAAACAGCCGAGTGAACTCTCAGCTGTGAGAAGTATTAGGTCCGTACAGGTTCTGAATGTAAACAATGTTTCCCTATTCGCTGCCAGCAAGCAGAAATCTTTAAAATGGTGAGGACACCATAAACATTTATGGCATATTGATAGGATATACCATATATTTCTGATTGATGAGAATATGGATGGCCGCCGCGACTCGGGACTTAACCCTTACAGACCCATTTAACTTTAGTACTATGGATCAGTAAGGCGTCAATCATGGGATCCTCATCTAATTAGAACAATTGTGCAATGTCCTAATTTTTAGTGCCGGATTGCCAAAGGTGAAAAAGTGATTTTCCTGTTCTATGTAAAAATTAAAGGCTCTGCAACTTTCTAGTATAATTTGTGTCTCAATTCTTTACTATTTTCAAGATATTACATTGCTGTCAGTGAATGAGAACGCTGTTGTTTACATTTAGAGGCAGAAAACCTGTACATAGCTAGTCCTGAAGTGGATACAGTTGTATCAGTCCAGGCAATGCTCTGTGAGCAGAACACATCAGCAGCGGCTGCACAAATCTCTCAGGTAGTTTGCTACAATGTATCAGTCTGCAGTCCAGGTTGATTAGCTCACAGAGCATTGTCTAGACTGGATACAATTGTATCCACTTCTCAGCTGAGAGCAGGACTGTGCATGTTCAGGTTTACTGCCTCTGAATGTAAACAAGAGTGTTCGCATTCACTGACAGCAAACAAAAATCTTGAAAATGGTGAAGAATTGAGACAAAGTGTATTAGAAAGTTGTAGAACTTCTCATTTATTCAATGATTACTTCTATAAAACCAGAAAAGCCCTTTCAATTGTAATTTTATTTCCGGATGATAATACCTGCTGTGTATATGCACTGTCGAATAAATTCTTCACATCCACATCGCTGCCATCTTCAGAGCAGTCACTGTAGTCCCCACCGAGACGCATCACTGTTTCCTGTCATCGAGGTGATACATTTATAATTATATTCCAGAAGTTCTACATTTACAATATGGGAATTCTACAATAATATTTTATGATATACAATATATGATGTTATTATATTACATGTTAGGGCCTGTTCACATCGGCGTTGCCCTTCCGTTGAGGGGTTCCCTCTGAGGTTTCTGTCGGGGGAACCCCTTAACGGAAAGGCAAACGGAAACCTTAGCTTCCATTTGCATCACCATTGATCTCAATGGTGACGCAAACTTTGCTAATGGTCTCCATTTTTCACCGTTGTGAACGGGTTCCGTTGTTTTGACTGAATCCGTAGCGCAGTCGACTACGCTATTGATTCCGTCTAAACAACGGAACCCATTCACAACCGCCGCGGAACTATTACTGCCGGCGGCAGGAAGATTCCTCCGTCCCACTGACATCAATGGGATGTTCGGGTGGAATCCGCCTGAGGATCGAGCAAGACGCTGCTTTTTCCCGCTAGCTGAAATAATCAGCTTGCGGGAAAAGAAGCGTCCGACTCCCATAAAAATGAATGGGAGGCAAAATTTTCCGGCGGGATCCACCCGCAAAATTCCTCTATGTGAACATACTTTTACATTAACTATAGTCCTTACCCTAAAAAAAAACGTAACTGTAGTCCCCATCCTGACTTTTACCCAACAGTAACCAGAACTATTACCTCAAAGGGAATGAATCACCAGAAAATTATATTATTTAAAGGGAGCAAGATGTAGTGGTGATGAATCGGATTTCTGGCATCATGCCAGGAATTCAACACATGACCGCTGAGCCCTCTGATTGGCTGCAGTGGTCACATGCTGCCCGCATATAACAATCAGTGGGAGGGCAGCTCCCTTTAATAACCGGGCCATTTTTCATTTTAGTTTTTCCCTTTTCGCCTTCCAAGAGTCATAACTTTTTAATTTTTTCATTGACATAGCGTTATGATGGCTTTTTTTTTTCAATCTTTTGCGGGATACGTAAAAAAATTATTTTGTAAGGTGGAATGGAAAAAGACCAGTAATTTCCCCATTTTTCCGTTATTTTTATATTTTACTACTTTTCCAAAATAGGAACATTTTGTTAAAAAAAAACATAATTGTTTTGTGTCGCCATATCCTGGGAGCTATAACTTTTTCAATTTTTCCGTAAATGGAGCAGGGCGAGGTTTTTTTTTACTTCTTTCTTACATTTTTTTGTGGGAGATGAGGGGCCCAAAGAATAGCAATACTGGCTTTTTAATTGTATAATTTTTACGGTATTCACCGTGCGGGTTAAATAATGTTATATTACAATAGTTTTACCGTTGCAATGATACCAATTATGTTTTTGCTTTTTACATTACTTTTGGAAAAATTGGAAAAGGTGTTTTTTTTTTTTACTTTTGATATTTTTTTTGTATATAAATAAATCCATTTATTTAACTGTTTTTAGCCCCCCTAGCAGACTTGAACCAGTGATCATTGGATCGCTTGCACAAAATACTGCAATACTTTTTTACACGTTCCATTTAAAGGGGTTATCCGAGCATGGGGCGGTTTTTCATACTGATGACCTATCCACAGAATCGGTCTTTAGTATATGATCGGTGGGGGTCCGACACCAGGACCCCGCACCGATCAGCTGTTCCAGCTGCCTCCAGGCACCAGAAGTTATGCAGTGGTCGGTCGAGGAAGCAGATGGCTCCGACCATTGTATAGCGGCCGTGCTGCAACAACACAGCTCTCCTCCGATTCAAGTGAAAATGAGCAGAGTTGCAGTACTGCCGCATGGCCGCTATACAATATAGTACTGCAACTCTGCTCATTTTCACCTGGAAGCAGCTGGATCAGCTGATCGTTGCGGGGTCCTGGTGACGGACCCCCACCGATCATATACTAAAGACCGATTCTGTGGATAGGTCATCAGTATGAAAAACCGCCCCATGCCCAGGCAACCCATATTAAGCCCTGCCTCTGGCAGGGCTTAATAGGAGCACAAATCTGGCAGACTTGGGGGCCTTCATTAGGACCACAGGCTGCCATGACAACCAGCAACACCCCGCAATTGCATTGGGCTGTTGGAGGGGGCCGCTCCCCTCTCTCAACAGCTTAGATGCCGCTGTCTCTATTGATCACGTCTTCTTTGGGGTTAAACTGCTGGGATCGGAGTAATCTACGTCATTTTCTGGCGATACATTTAAATTTTAAGAACCCGGGTCACCCCTCTAAGAACAGCTTTACACATTAATAGGTGGCAAAATTATGGCGCACACCATATTTGCACAATAATTCATGACTTTTTGCCTTTTATGCCGCTCTCGCCTCTTTTTAAAAAAATGGGCAGGGCTTAGTGGCAGGGGGCGTGACCACTCGCAAGCAACAAATTTACTATAATTTACACCAGAAATTGGTGTAAATTATATCGGTAATGTACAACAGCTCGTAGCTGACATAGATTTCCGTTTGTGGTGCTTGGACAGTGCAAGGTGCACGCCTCTCAATAAATTTGTCGCATCTTACTCCAGCCAGCTTCGGTCTAAGGGCTTATTCAGATGAACGGGATATACGTCCGTGCAACGCGCGTGATTTTCACGGACCTATATTAGTCTATGGGGCCATGCAGACAGTTGCATGATTTTTACGCAGCGTGAGTCCGCTGTGTAAAAGTCACAACATGTTCGTTCTTTGTGTGTTGTTCGCGCATCACACACCCATTGAAGTCAATGGGTGCGTGAAAATCACGCGCACCACACGAAAGCACTTCCGTGCGAACAGCGTGATTCGCACAACAGCAGTGAAAAGGATCAATGAAAACAGAAAAGCACCACGTGCTTTTCTGTTTACAAACATCCAGAGTGTCATAATGATGGCGGCTGCGCGAAAATCACGCAGCCGCGCATCATATGCTGAGACCACACGAAGCTGTTAAGTGCCTTTTGGCAGGCAAAACGCACACGCTCGGGTGAATTCGGCCTCAGGCTGTGAGCTTGGAGTCTGGTATATTCATGAGGAGCAGGCAAAGAGCATTACTAAAACCAGGTTCCTGTTATTTCCAATTTGTTTTTGTTTTTTTCTACATTATATTTTATTTTATTTTTATTTTTTTGCATTGTACCTACTCGTTTCATGCCAATAGAAGATTCCACACCAGGTTGGATGTTAAACCCACCATCATCCATGAAGGCCGGTTCCTTGTGACCGTGGACTAAGACACGTGCTCCAGCCACAGTTGACAGCAATGGAATATAATCATGCTGCTCTGTGCGCAAGATAAGAGTTAACCCTGAAAAACAAAGAGGGGAAAATTCAGAGCTGAATCAGACAATTTACATTCCCAAATACACCTCAAATATACCATGTTATGTACATTGCATGCTTCTATTTATTTTTTAAATCTCCCGGGCTGTATTATAATAGTTATATTCTTGTATATAGGGGGCAGTATTATAGTAGTTATATTCTTGTATATAGGAAGCAGTATTATAGTAGTTATATTCTTGTATATAGGGGCAGTATTATAGTAGTTATATTCTTGTATATAGGAGCAGTATTATATTAGTTATATTCCTGTATATAGGGGACAGTATTATAGTAGTTATATTCTTGTATATAGGGGGGCAGTATTATAGTAGTTATATTCTTGTATATAGGGGCTGTATTATAGTAGTTATATTCTTGTATATAGGGGGCTGTATTATAATAGTTATATTCTTGTATATAGGGGGCAGTATTATAGTAGTTATATTCTTGTATATAGGAGCAGTATTATAGTAGTTATATTCTTGTATATAGGAGCAGTATTATAGTAGTTATATTCTTGTATATAGGGGCAGTATTATAGTAGTTATAATCTTGTATATAGGAGCAGTATTATAGTAGTTATATTCTTGTATATAGGGGGGCAGTATTATAGTAGTTATATTCTTGTATATAGGGGGCAGTATTATAGTAGTTATATTCTTGTATATAGGGGGCAGTATTATAGTAGTTATATTCTTGTATACACGGGGCAGTATTATAGTAGTTATATTCTTGTATATAGGGGGCAGTATTATAGTAGTTATATTCTTGTATATAGGAGGCAGTATTATAGTAGGTATATTCTTGTATATAGGCGGCAGTATTATAGTAGTTATATTCTTGTATATAGGAGCAGTATTATAGTAGTTATATTCTTGTATATAGGAGGCAGTATTATAGTAGTTATATTCTTGTATAATGGGGCAGTATTATAGTAGTTATATTCTTGTATATAGGGGGCAGTATTATAGTAGTTATATTCTTGTATATAGGGGTAGTATTATAGTAGTTATATTCTTGTATATAGGGGGCAGTATTATAGTAGTTATATTCTTGTATATAGGGGGCAGTATTATAGTAGTTATATTCTTGTATATAGGGGCAGTATTATAGTAGTTATATTCTTGTATATAGGAGACAGTATTATATTAGTTATATTCTTGTATATAGGGGCAGCATTATAGTAGTTATATTCTTGTATATAGGGGGTAGTATTATAGTAGTTATATTCTTGTATATAGGGGCAGTATTATAGTAGTTATATTCTTGTATACAGGAGCAGTATTATATTAGTTATATTCTTGTATATAGGAGCAGTATTATAGTAGTTATATTCTTGTATATAGGAGGCAGTATTATAGTAGTTATATTCTTGTATATAGGAGCAGTATTATAGTAGTTATATTCTTGTATATAGGAGGCAGTATTATAGTAGTTATATTCTTGTATATAGGGGGCAGTATTATAGTAGTTATATTCTTGTATATAGGGGGCAGTATTATAGTAGTTATATTCTTGTATATAGGAGCAGTATTATAGTAGTTATATTCTTGTATATAGGAGCAGTATTATAGTAGTTATATTCTTGTATATAGGAGCAGTATTATAGTAGTTATATTCTTGTATATAGGAGCAGTATTAGGGTATGTTCACACGGCTTATTTACGGACGTAATTCTGGCATTTTACGCCTCGATTTACGTCCGAAAATGCGCCTCGATAGCATTGACAAACATCTGCCCATTCATTAGAATGGGTCTTACAATGTTCTGTGCACACGGGCATTTTTTTTACGCCCCGCTGTCAAAAGGCGGGGCGTAAAAAAAGACGCCCGCGTCAAAGAAGTGCCTGTCACTTCTTCAGACGTAAATGGAGCCGTTTTCCATGGACTCCATGGAAAACCAGCTCCATTTAACGTCCGTAATGGACGCAGCAAACAGCGCCTCAACATGCCATTACGGCTGAAATTACGGAGCTGTTTTCTCCTGAAAACAGCCCCGTAATTTCAGCCGTTACGGATGCTGCCGTGTGAACATACCCTTATAATAGTTATATTCTTGTATATAGGGGCAGTATTATAGTAGTTATATTCTTGTATATAGAAGCAGTATGAGGGTATGTTCACACGGCCTATTTACGGACGTAATTCGGGCGTTTTTGCCCCGAATTACGTCTGAAAATAGCGCCTCAATAGCGCTGACAAACATCTGCCCATTGAAAGCAATGGGCAGACGTTTGTTCACACGAGGCGTATATTTACGCGCCGCTGTGAAATGACGGCGCGTAAATAGACGCCCGCGTAGAAGAAGTGACCTGTCACTTCTTTGGCCGTAATTGGAGCCGCTATTCATTGACTCCAATGAATAGCAGCGCTAATTACGGCCGTAATTGACGCGGCGTTCAAGCGCCTGCACATGCCGGTACGGCTGAAATTACGGGGATGTTTACAGGCTGAAACATCCCCGTAATTTCAGCCGTTACGGACCCCCGCCGTGTGAACATACCCTTATAGTAGTTATATTCTTGTATATAGGAGGCAGTATTATAGTAGTTATATTCTTGTATATAGAAGCAGTATTATAGTAGTTATATTCTTGTATATAGGGGCAGTATTATAGTAGTTATATTCTTGTACATAGGGGGCAGTATTATAGTAGTTATATTCTTGTATATAGGAGGCAGTATTATAGTAGTTATATTCCTGTATATTGGAGCAGTATTATAGTAGTTATATTCTTGTATATAGGAGGCAGTATTATAGTAGTTATATTCTTGTATATAGGAGCAGTATTATAGTAGTTATATTCTTGTATATAGGGGGCAGTATTATAGTAGTTATATTCTTGTATATAGGAAGCAGTATTATAGTAGTTATATTCTTGTATATAGGGGCAGTATTATAGTAGTTATATTCTTGTATATAGGAGCAGTATTATATTAGTTATATTCCTGTATATAGGGGACAGTATTATAGTAGTTATATTCTTGTATATAGGGGGGCAGTATTATAGTAGTTATATTCTTGTATATAGGGGCTGTATTATAGTAGTTATATTCTTGTATATCGGGGGCTGTATTATAATAGTTATATTCTTGTATATAGGGGGCAATATTATAGTAGTTATATTCTTGTATATAGGAGCAGTATTATAGTAGTTATATTCTTGTATATAGGAGCAGTATTATAGTAGTTATATTCTTGTATATAGGGGCAGTATTATAGTAGTTATAATCTTGTATATAGGAGCAGTATTATAGTAGTTATATTCTTGTATATAGGGGGGCAGTATTATAGTAGTTATATTCTTGTATATAGGGGGCAGTATTATAGTAGTTATATTCTTGTATATAGGGGGCAGTATTATAGTAGTTATATTCTTGTATATAGGAGCAGTATTATAGTAGTTATATTCTTGTATATAGGGGGCAGTATTATAGTAGTTATATTCTTGTATACAGGGGGCAGTATTATAGTAGTTATATTCTTGTATATAGGGGGCAGTATTATAGTAGTTATATTCTTGTATATAGGAGGCAGTATTATAGTAGGTATATTCTTGTATATAGGCGGCAGTATTATAGTAGTTATATTCTTGTATATAGGGGGCAGTATTATAGTAGTTATATTCTTGTATATAGGAGCAGTATGATAGTAGTTATATTCTTGTATATAGGGGCAGTATTATAGTAGTTATAATCTTGTATATAGGAGGCAGTATTATAGTAGTTATATTCTTGTATATAGGAGCAGTATTATAGTAGTTATATTCTTGTATATAGGAGGCAGTATTATAGTAGTTATATTCTTGTATAATGGGGCAGTATTATAGTAGTTATATTCTTGTATATAGGGGGCAGTATTATAGTAGTTATATTCTTGTATATAGGGGGCAGTATTATAGTAGTTATATTCTTGTATATAGGGGGCAGTATTATAGTAGTTATATTCTTGTATATAGGGGCAGTATTATAGTAGTTATATTCTTGTATATAGGAGACAGTATTATATTAGTTATATTCTTGTATATAGGGGCAGCATTATAGTAGTTATATTCTTGTATATAGGGGGTAGTATTATAGTAGTTATATTCTTGTATATAGGGGCAGTATTATAGTAGTTATATTCTTGTATATAGGAGGCAGTATTATAGTAGTTATATTCTTGTATACAGGAGCAGTATTATATTAGTTATATTCTTGTATATAGGAGCAGTATTATAGTAGTTATATTCTTGTATATAGGAGGCAGTATTATAGTAGTTATATTCTTGTATATAGGAGCAGTATTATAGTAGTTATATTCTTGTATATAGGAGGCAGTATTATAGTAGTTATATTCTTGTATATAGGGGGCAGTATTATAGTAGTTATATTCTTGTACATAGGGGGCAGTATTATAGTAGTTATATTCTTGTATATAGGAGGCAGTATTATAGTAGTTATATTCTTGTTTATAGGGGGCAGTATTATAGTAGTTATATTCCGTATATAGGAGTAGTATTATAGTAGTTATATTCTTGTATGTAGGGGCAGTATTATAGTAGTTATATTCTTGTATATAGGGGGCAGTATTATAGTAGTTATATTCTTGTATATAGAGGGCAGTATTATAGTAGTTATATTCTTGTATATAGGGGCAGTATTATAGTAGTTATATTCTTGTATATAGGAGCAGTATTATAGTACTTATATTCTTGTATATAGGGGGCAGTATTATAGTAGTTATATTCTTGTACATTGGGGCAGTATTATAGTAGTTATATTCTTGTACATTGGGGGCAGTATTATAGTAGTTATATTCTTGTATATAGAAGCAGTATTATAGTAGTTATATTCTTGTTTATAGGGGGCAGTATTATAGTAGTTATATTCTTGTATATAGGAGGCAGTATTATAGTAGTTATATTCTTGTATATAGAAGCAGTATTATAGTAGTTATATTCTTGTATATAGGGGCAGTATTATAGTAGTTATATTCTTGTATATAGGGGCAGTATTATAGTAGTTATATTCTTGTATATAGGGGGCAGTATTATAGTAGTTATATTCTTGTATATAGGGGGCAGTATTATAGTAGTTATATTCTTGTATATAGAAGCAGTATTATAGTAGTTATATTCTTGTTTATAGGAGCAGTATGATAGTAGTTATATTCTTGTATATAGAGGGCAGTATTATAGTAGTTATATTCTTGTATATAGAAGCAGTATTATAGTAGTTATATTCTTGTATATAGGAGGCAGTATTATAGTAGTTATATTCTTGTATATAGAAGCAGTATTATAGTAGTTATATTCTTGTTTATAGGGGGCAGTATTATAGTAGTTATATTCCTGTATATAGGAGTAGTATTATAGTAGTTATATTCTTGTATGTAGGGGCAGTATTATAGTAGTTATATTCTTGTATATAGGGGGCAGTATTATAGTAGTTATTTTCTTGTATATAGAGGGCAGTATTATAGTAGTTATATTCTTGTATATAGGGGCAGTATTATAGTAGTTATATTCTTGTATATAGGAGCAGTATGATAGTAGTTATATTCTTGTATATAGAGGGCAGTATTATAGTAGTTATATTCTTGTATATAGAAGCAGTATTATAGTAGTTATATTCTTGTATATAGGAGGCAGTATTATAGTAGTTATATTCTTGTATATAGAAGCAGTATTATAGTAGTTATATTCTTGTTTATAGGGGGCAGTATTATAGTAGTTATATTCTTGTATATAGGAGGCAGTATTATAGTAGTTATATTCTTGTATATAGGAGCAGTATTATAGTAGTTATATTCTTGTTTATAGGGGGCAGTATTCTAGTAGTTATATTCCTGTATATAGGAGTAGTATTATAGTAGTTATATTCTTGTATGTAGGGGCAGTATTATAGTAGTTATATTCTTGTATATAGGGGGCAGTATTATAGTAGTTATATTCTTGTATATAGATGGCAGTATTATAGTAGTTATATTCTTGTATATAGGGGCAGTATTATAGTAGTTATATTCTTGTATATAGGAGCAGTATTATAGTACTTATATTCTTGTATATAGGGGGCAGTATTATAGTAGTTATATTCTTATACATGGGGCAGTATTATAGTAGTTATATTCTTGTATATAGGGAGCAGTATTATAGTATATATATTCTTGTATATAGGGGGCAGTATTATAGTAGTTATATTCTTGTATATAGGGATCAGTATTATAGTATATATATTCTTGTATATAGGGGGCAGTATTATAATAGTTATATTCTTATACATGGGGCAGTATTATAGTAGTTATATTCCTGTCTGTTGGAGGACAGGTTAGAAAATAGTACGATGGGAAGCTTCTATACTTAATTGATTTCTCTGAAAGACTTTTAGAAAAGGCTTTACATAGATAAAATTTTGACAAACCATTTTTGATCCCCGGCATAGAGGAGCTCCATGTTTCACTTTCAGAACGATTGTGGTTGAATGTGTAGCAGTTTCCGTAGAGTGCATGGTGAAAGTGTGAAAAATTCCTGGTGGTAAGAAAACAAAATCTTTTATTTTCAAATTTGACATGTTGTTATTTATGTTTCTGTTTAGAGGATCAGAGGGCGGCAGAGCTGGCTATGGATCTGTAGCAACATGAGGTCTTCCACATTTCTGCAGATTAAAAAACATTTTCTCTAAAAAGTTTTTAAAAAAATCACCAGCAAATATAAATCCTTGTGTCGTTTTCTTCTGTTGTTATTAAAAACTGTGTTTAGTTATTGCTTGGCTACATCTATTACTGGAAAAGTTGGGTGAAATCCAATATGGCTGCCAGAAGAACTCCTACATTGGTTGTCACTAAATGTCCATTCTGTCTGTATATATTGGGATAGATATCCCACTCCCAAAGTCAGGCCATTCAGAAATTTTGGTCACAAATCCAGACAATTTCATTTATGGGGACATCTCAAATATCGCCTTACATCAAGGCGGGAAAAAAGGTTGATTTGGTTGGACCTGAACCTTTTCAACCCATATCTCATCTTTCCCTTTGAGATCTATGAACAGGTGAAGGTAGGAGAGGCACGGATTGTGTCTCTCTTGCCCACCATTCATGAGTCATTTTTTCAGTTTCGAGTTCACAAAGAGCTAAATATTTGAGGAGATAGACCATGTTGTATGGTCACAATTTCAGTCTAAATGTGGCGGCCATCGGTGGATCTTCCCTTCAAGGAGACAGTATATACAGTACAAACACAGGAGCAACCTTTGAAGACTGTTCACATCTGCAATGTGACTTTTTTTTAAATTTAATATGGAATCCACGATGCAGTACGATCATGTGACGGACCACATTGATTTCAAATGGTTTCCGTCGTGTTTCGTCATGGTCTCCATCTAATCTGACACAGTTTGCAATAGAGAAGCTATGTACAAAACAAAAAGGCTGAAGTCTTATCACATTTATGTTCTTATTATTCCTCAAATTTATTGATTCAATTTTTCTAGCTTAAGTTGGACTGGCCCACCAGAGTACCAGAGGATCCTCTGATGGGCTCAGGCTTTGACGCATTAATTGTCCCATCAGAAGACGTCATGTGGAGCCAAACACCTGCCACTAGGGTCTATTTCTTATGGGATGGTTCACAAATAACTGATATTGATGAATTATTGATGATACGTCCTGTGTGTACAACGATAAGAAAAGTTATGATACAAATATAAGTGGTCGTTCACATGTTCTGTATAGATGGAGGGTGGCCCTCAGGGTCATCTTCTCTGGTGGGCCCAAGGAACCCCAGTCCGACATAGTTTCCAGCTACTTACCCATCGGTCAGGCAGTACTCCTCATTAAATCTGCAGGCAAATAGGAAGTTCTCCAGCTGTCCCTCCTGACCATGCTTGGGCACTCTGGCCAGGATATTAATGTATTGAAAACGATACCATTCCCGGATGGCGTCTACTCCTGAGCTGTAGGTCTTGTAAAAACAGTCACCATCTGTTTCATTACACTGCGGGGAAAAATATTGCCGGTAAGTCTATAGAACAAAGCTGCAATATTCTAAAAACTTTGCTTTGATCCACGGATTATTTGTAATTGGGTCTAGGTTTTGGGGCTTTTCATCAATTGCGGTTGGCATACCCAGTGGTGGCTTTACTTACCTTACTTTATATTATTTTAACACCTTAATGACCAAGCCTGTTTGGTTCTTAATGGGGTTTACTTTGAGGGACATTTATCACAGATCCATAGGATGTCATAAATGTCAGACAGATGCGGGTCCCACTTTTGGGAGTTATGGGAACAGCGTAGCTCAGCGAGTTACGTTGTTTCCGTAACTCCTGACCATGTAATCTGTAAGTGGCCGAGAGACAGCGTGAGCACAAAAAGCTAGAACAGGTTTAGGGGGCCCCGTTCTAGAGATCGGTGCGGATCCCAGAGGTGGGACCCGCATCTATCTGACATTTATGACATATCCTGTGGATATGTCATAAACGCCTCTGATGGGAAAACCCTTTAATGATGCAGCACATTTTTTTGTTTTATTCTCTTTGCATTTCGGCAGCTATAATTTTATTTTATTTTTCCATTAATGAGGTTGTATAAGGCCTTAGGAGGAATAGCAGTTTTTTTTAGGCGCCATTTGATGGTACATATACATTATGGTGTGGTTTTTTACGTTTTTGTATGTTATTTTGTTTTTATGTAACAAATGCATAACAAACTTTATACCTTATAATGCATTTATTGTAATTTTTGCTGACTTTTTTTTATTACTTTTGTTAATTCTGTTTTTCAGAAATTTTTATCAATCCCACCTCTGTATACTAATGCGTTATAATTTGTGTTGTTATGACATAGGCTGTCGCCTGGGCTTTACGCAGTATGCCCTAACAACATACTCAGTGCATAGACAGCCCCTTTGTCCTTTTCGGTTCCCCAGGGCTGACTATACAGAGGATCCTCAGTCCCCAATCACATCACTGTGGAGCCTGATTAGCTAATCAAAAAAGAGATCCCTTCGATAATGCATCGATCACTACTGATCGGGGCGATCAAAGGGTTCAATGGCCTGGATCAGAAGTCCCTTTTACCCCAGCCGTTCGAGCCGGAGCTAAGCTGTCAATAGACCGATATTCACCAGCTACAGGGCAGTACGAGACTCTGCAGATTTAATTTACAGCACTGTAAAATGGGGTCGTAGAATAAGGCCGCTTTTTCATCTCCGTAAAAAGGTTTATTGGCGGTCATTAAGGGGTTAACATGTATTTAGTATGCTATAGAGGATGTGGATTCTAAAAAAAGCCAGAATGTCGTAACTCCAGGGCTGCCATCTCCATCGGTGGACCCTTGAAGTTATTTTCTAATATGAATAAAACAGATTTACTTATTAGAAGTGGGGACCTCCACATCCATACATCTTCAGGAAACTTCTAGTGATTCCTCTACAGTAGTGTTTCCCAATTCAGTCCTCAAGGAACCACCACAGGTCATGTATTGAAGATTTCTTTAAAGGGTTATTCCTATCTCACAAAGAGATGGCGGACCACTATCTGATCTGTTGGTGTCCAACCACTGGGGTCCACACCAATCCGGAGTATGAAGAGGCCCATTCACTGTTTTTCCCTACACACTTTGTGCAGCAAACTGCAGCATGGATGCATTTAAGTGGAAACTTTGAAGGGGACGCAGCGCTGCGACCCCTTCATTCTCAATATCAGTAGGAATCTCAGATGTTGGACCCAAACGGAGCAGAAAGTTATGGCTTATCTTTGAAGACACCGGAAGATCTCCAGAACTTTGTTATTCTGGAAAAGAAAACTTTGGGGGTCAACCCGTGTGCCATAAGTTTGACCAAAGGCTGAATTCTCAGTAAGACTTGCTATAAAACTTGTTTTTTTCTGATCTTAGGATGAACTAAGGGGTAGTCCCAGTCACTCCACATAGTCTTACCAGTTTAAAACCGAAGTTCCATTCCCGTCGTTTGACTTCCATCTCTTCACTTTCATTGGTAGTTAAACTTCGCACGTGCCTATGAAGATTCTCTCCAACAGGTATCTTCTCAAGAGGGTGAGGAAGTGGCTCATCAGCTTCACGACTTCTTCTACGTGTAGGGACCCTTCCTTGTACCCCAGTAACCTTATACTTATAGAGGGTATATAGAGTCTCTTGTGTCAATCTATCCAGTTCTTCCAGCTCCTTCAGGATAGGCTTATATCTGGAAATTAAGAGTAACCCAATCAACACATCAAGTAATCACATTCACAGGGTTGTCCTCAGGGGTGCACGACTTGTGGGATCAGACAGGGTGCATCAGCCATCCCTTGCTGAAGGGGGCGCCACCAGGAATCCTAATATTATTTGTATTGCAGTATAATTTAGTCATTATTTAGCACTGTTATCAAATTGCTTTATCTATGGAGTTGTTATTTTCTCATTGTAGGTTGGCATGATTTGTGCACTGTATGGCGGTATTTTCATTGGTGTCTGTGTTTGTGTCTCTGCTACTTAGGCACTGTACAGTATATTATTTTTGCAGTGTATGGTGGGGACGGCATCCTATAGCATTGTATGCAACTGTATGGAGGTGTTATTTAGCCATGTATGGCCCGGTCACATGGGCATCATACTGTGGGGCACTGTTAGTTAGGCAGTATTTGGTATATTTATTTGCATGACTGTACGACATGTTGGGGCGTAAGCCAATAAAAAGTACTGCAGAGGGTACCATGCATGGTAAGCCCTCCAGTTTACTAGGTGGCAATGCCTAAGGCAGGGTCTTCACCACCTCTCATTGCAGATACACTTCTTACTATTGTAAGGGTATTCTTGCGTGGCTGCCGCTATTGTATCATTACAGTTTTGTGTCACTCATTTGTGGTCAGCAGTATATGGCGGTCATTTAGTTATGTTTATTGCTATGCAGCTGGTACTAATTTAAAGTTGGTAGCAATATTAAATATGCGCTGCTATGTCGGACTATTTTTTGTATGGGCACCTATAACGTTGTTATTACTGTATGGGAACTGTTATGGCTGACATTACTGTATGGGAACTGTTATGGCTGACATTACTATATGGGAACTGTTATGGCTGACATTACTATATGGGAACTGTTATGGCTGACATTACTATTTGGGGACTGCTATGGCTGCCATTACTATTTGGAGACTGCTATGGCTGCCATTACTATTTGGGGACTGCTATAGCTGCCAATACTATTTGGGGACTGCTATAGCCGCCATTACTATTTGGAGACTGCTATGGCTGCCATTACTCTTTGGGGACTGTTCTGGCAGGCATTATTGTATGGGCACCTCTATGTAGCTGTGGTTTGGGCGTCGTGTTGTCATTCAGTACGAGCAATTTCTGATGTTTGGCCAGTACTTACAAAATCCAAGATAATGCCTGTCCCGAGACATGGTGTTGTGTATTTGGTGTGACAAGGAGTGTTTGGGGGGGGGGGGGGGGGGAGGTTGTCATATTATTTAAAGGATAGGGCAGATATATGTGCAGCGATTTTGCTTCTGACCTCTGCAGACATTAGAATTGCATCACTTGTATTTCTACGACGTCACTCCCACCTGTTATATACTCGGAAAAGTCTACCCTCTTGTCTCACCTGTATGGGTTCAGGGTGCATACAGTCACTGCCGGGAAAAGCAATTTGTCTGAATTGACGTTTACGGTGATGCTCACAGGATAACTGAAATACTGTCCAAAGAGAAGCCCAAACTGCCAGTACATGAGTCCAAAAGAGAACAGGAACAAGATGAGCCAAAACGCAGTTTTCATGCGGTTGTTACGGGAACAGACCAGCCGGATGGCACCATGAATGGTTGTATTGTTGCAGAAGAACTCAAAGAGTTCCCGGAATGAGGAATAAAACTCAATGAGCCCTTCCTTACCCTTTTTCTCCTCTGAAGACATCCTGTAAAAAAAAAACACAAAAACAATAAAAATGTAAAAAAAAAGTAACAATAGTTCCACACAATATCTGTCTTTCTATGGCCACCCGCAAAGACCTGCAATCATTTTACAAACTTTATACCCCACAAAATAAGGATTATGTCATGGGATGAATATGCTACATTAATATGGCGCACAAGCCCTAGATTTGCACAAGCCCTAGATTTGTCTCCACCTTTTATTATCATGTCATTTTTAGGTCTAAAATTCTGTGCTGATTAATTCCTTAATATATCTTTATAGCGGTCAGAGATCCGCTTTTCTGATACAGAGCTCCAAATCCCCTGCATAGACATAGATTGAAAACATAACATTCTGAACTGCCTGCAGCCACCACTAGAGGGAGCTTGGGAGCTTACTGCATACAGTCTTATTATTGCAGCCATGTATGCAGTAAGCTCCCCCTAGTGGTGACTGATGGCAGCCTGAATGTTATCTTTTAAATCTATGTCTATGTTAAAAGCTCTGTGTTATAAAAAAGCTTCAAAGGCCATAAAGATATTTTAATAAATGAATGAGCTGAGAATTTTTATTCCATTAAAATAAAAATAAAATTGTATTTAATGGTGGACATTCACTTTAAAGGCGAGCATTGCAATTATTTTTTTTTATACATAATAGCATTCAATATTAAAAAACCCTAGTAAGGTCTTAATAGGTTGTATTGAGTCACAAGGGGTCCCCTGCAGCTCTGTACTTCGGGGCTGTAAGGACTTGTATGGTGTGCCGCAGTATGGGACTCCATGTGCTGCCATGTGTGTCAGCTATAACTCCGTCATACGGCATCTCATGGAGCATTCTATGTTGGATTTGTTTGAAATCTGCCTCTATATGCCCCAGTATAATATCATTGGAATATGGAAGTACATGATGGCCCCATAGAGGTCTATGGGTGCTCTATTACAGTTCTGCACAAGGTTGTACGTAGTTGTAATATGGCCATGTGCGTGAGGCCTAAATAAAAGTATTTTCTTTTCATCTTAAATTCTATTAGTCTGGGAAAACTCAGTGAGCACCAATATGGCCGCCTGACATCACAACACAATCTGCTTAGTAATGCAGTAATTAGTCCCCAGCTCCTGAAAGATCCGGTGCCGGACGTCAGGACTGCTGGGTGACAACCCACGTAGGAGCTGTACACCAGCCGTCATCAGATGTTGGTTAAAATTTTCCACGTGTTTAAAGGCAGTATCTTCTAAACAGTAATAAGTGGACAGGCAGGTTCTTCATCATGAATCATCCCAGAAATTACACCTTGTACCCAGTGCCGCATGAAGACAGAATGTCTTATTAGTTTATTTATAGAGATAATATCAGTCATTTCAGAGCTCCGCTGTGAGTCGTCTGTCCGGCCGCTAATAATGCAATCCCTGCCAGACAACGGACACATAAATATAATCAGATCTATTTCTCCAGCGTATTATCAGGCCCATAGTTGAAGACCGACAGGGGGGACGCAGACAGCTTAGGGCCCCTGTACAAAAACCGCTTGTGGGCCACTTCCGCCAGCATTCCTGTAACTTGCATCTTCTCATTTAAAAATGAATAATGACTGTAAAAAATTACTTTTGCTATTACCTCTCTGGAAAACAGAGAAATAATCTTCCCTTTCAGTGATGGTAAGCATCCCTTGCGGGCTAGGGCAGTGAAGGTGTTAATGATAATTACTTTGGTGGGCTAGGATAGTGAATGAATTAATAATAACAACCCTGGTGGTCTAGGGCAGTGAAAGATTAATGATAACATACCTGGTGGTCCATAGTAGTAAATGGATTAATGATAATATCCCTCATGGTCCATGGTAGCAAATGAATTAATGATAACATCCCTGATGGTCTAGTGTAGTAAATGGATTAATGATATCATCCCTGGTGGTCTAGGGTAGTAAATGGATTATTGATAACATCCCTGGTGGTCTAGGGTAGTAAATGGAGTAATGATAGCATCCCTGGTGGTCTAGTGTAGTAAATGGATTAATGATACCAACCCTGGTGGTCTAGGCTAGTAAGTGCATTAATGATATATTCCTGGTGGTCTAGGGTAGTAAATGGATTAATGATAACAACCCTGGTGGTCTAGGGTAATAAATTGATTAATGATAACATCCCTGGTAGTCTAGGGTGGTAAATGGATTAATGATATCATCCCTGGTGGTCTAGGGTAGTAAATGGATTAATAACATCCCTGGTGGTCTAATGTAGTAAATGGAGTAATGATTACATCCTTGGTGGTCTTTAGTAGTAAATGGATTAATGATAACAACCCTGGTGGTCTATGGTAGTAATTTAATTATGAGAACATCCCTGGTGGGCTAGGGTAGTAAATGCATTAATGTTAACATCCCTGGTGGTCTAGTGTAGTAAATGGATTAATGATAAAATCAGTGGTGGTTTAGGGTAGTGAATGGAGTAATGAAAACATTCCTGGTGGGCTAGGATAGTGAAGGGGTTAATGATGTCCCTTGTGGGCTATGGCAGTGAAGGGGTTAATGATAATATCCCAGATGAGCTATGGTAGTGAAGTGGTTAATAATAACATCCCTGGTGGGCTAGGGCAGTGAAGTGGGTAACTCCATGAGAAGAGATCAACTGCCTGTACCGAAGGCTGCAGAACTTCCACTTGCCCCTCCATCTGTGGCTGTAGACTGCACCATAAGCTAATCGCAGAGCAGCTCTGACACAGTATCTCTCTGATTGGCTGACTGGGACGACACAGTGTCTGTTATTTAGGAGAGACCTATGGAGAGTGTGAGCAGGTGGAGGGGATGAGGTAGCAGGATTCTTGTTTTAAAATCCCCTGTGGCAAGAGTGGCCCCCTCGCCCGATGGTCAGCAGATCATACGTCAAAGACTATATACTGTATCTGGCACCAGGACCACAGTGCAACTGCATCCTCTGCATAACATGACATTCAACTACCAGTGATCAGTAATAATTTGTGCGTGAATCAGCAGAAACTGTGCAATTTTGTTGCAGCGCCTCCACAGGGGAAATAAGACATTACATGGTGCCTGTTGAAATCAATGGGATGTCCGTGTAATGCATTATGCACGCATGTACGGGTCCTCCAGAATGAGAGATCCCCTTTGTAGCCACTCTCCACTCTAACAAATAGATGAAAACTGAACAGCGGACCCCCTGTAATAATGAAGAATTCTATAATTGGGTATTTGAAAATGGGTTTCTAAACCAGACAATCCCTTCAAAGAGGTTTTTAGTTAAACATGTAATTAAGGTCAATCAGTGATGGTCGGGTAGCTGGTCCCATTATCAGTGCATATTTAGGTCCCATGCACACGACCGTAAAAAACCTCCATAATTGCGGACCATAAAACGATCCGCAATTACGGATCCGTCCATTTCCATTGGCCGCGGACACCTTTCTGTATCGTTACCGATAGGTGTCCGTGCAGTACAACCGTGCCGGGAATTATGGAGCATGTCCTACTTTTTAGTTTTTTTACGTGCAGCGAACCCATACTTTGTATGGGAGCACTGCCCGAAAATGCGGCCCGCGGCCGGCCATGCCCGCAATCGCGGGCTGTGATTACGGGCACGGACGTGTGCATGAGGCCTTAGCCTTACATATGTAGTCCTCTCTCTACTGAAATTAATGGATGGTGCAGAAAACAATCTGACATTTATGACACATCTGATCTGACATGCTGTAGAATTATTTAACCACATCTAGTCCCCATGCACACGACCGTATTTTTCATCCATCCGTAAATACTGATCCGTAGTCACTTTTATAATCATCTGTATATCATCCGCATATACGGTGTCCGTAAATACGGTCTGTAGTGCACATCCATTAGCCCTCCGTAATTACGGAAGCACCCATAAACTTCTATAGGGAGTCCGTGCCATAATTACGGACAAAAAAAAAGGACATGTTCTATTTGTACGGCACGAATACCCATCCATAAAAATATGGAAAGGTGTCCGTAGCCCATAGAAATGAATAGGTCCGTAATTACGGATGAAAAATACGGTCGTATGCATGGGGCCTCAATCAGACCATAACTGTGCTGAGAATTCTCCTCCTATCTCTGTCTGCAATATTTATGTCAACTCCTTACACTTTGTTATTTAACTGGTCCATTAAGTAACTAAGTTACAGGCAGCAGCCATTTTTAACATATATGGTACTATCATATGGTCACAGAGTCACCCATAAACATAGTCACTTCTCTCCCCTACCTCTGTGGCTCAACACACAGCAAAATCAGGGTATGTTCACACACTAAAGTAAAAACGGTTGTAAAATATGGAGCTGTTTTCAATGGAAAACAGACTCTGATTTTCAGCTGTTTTTTATGCATCAGGCGTTTTTTTATGCATTTTTTTACAGACTTTTTGGAGCTGTTTTTCTATTGAGACAATAAAGAATGGCTCCAGAAACGTCTCAAGACGGGACATGCACTTCTTTTTACGTGGCGTTTTTTTACGCGCTGTTTTTTCAGACGGCCATGTAAAAAAATGCCCCATCGGAACGAAAAAACGTTTTTCCCATTGAAATCAATGGGCAGAGGTTTGGAGGCGTTCAGCATCTTTATTTTCAGACGTTTTTCGTGGGCGTTTATGGCCCGAAAAACGACTGAAAATAAACTGTGTGAACATACCCTTAAAAGTCTGTATCTGTATCCTGGACTCCTCAACAGTATGTGCCATGATGATGTGGAATATGATGCAGACTGCACTACTTTTGAGAGATTCGTTCACCGGACGTATAGTGAATGTCCACCACTGGGCAAAAATAATACTAACATATATGTAATGTCCGTGGCTGCCGGCTGTTAGCTCCAACCTTCCCCTGACAGCCACAGCCACGAGTCGGCAAGCGCTGGCCCCAGCCTCCTCCTCAGGAGACGCCAGCGCTCGCGTCCACTCACCTCAGCCGAATCCCGTAGGTGGATGAACTTTGACCCGTGAGTACCCTGGACTATAAGAGGGGTCCAGCCCCCTAGGCCATTGCCTGAGCGTTGTGGTGTTCCCTAGTTTGTCTATATGATGGCCTCCTGGTGTGTTACCTGTCCAGTCCCTGTTCCAGTCCCAGTTCCTGCTCCTGTTCCTAGCATTCCATACATTCCTGGTCTAGCACTGAGCTGTGCCAAAGTCGTGCTGCGCTACATCCACGTCTGACCTGCTTCACCTCGCCAACCAGAGGTTTCCGTTTCCATCGCCATTGATTTCAATGGTGACGGATCCGGTGCAAATGATTTCCGTTTGTCTCCGTTGTGCAAGGCTTCCGTCGTTTTGACCTCTGGTTTCCGTTTGTGTCAGTCAGGGCTCCGTTCCGACGGAAATTTAGACGGAACATCGGAACGGAGCCCTGACGCAGATGTGAATGCAGCCTTAGGGCGGATTTACACGAACGTGATATACGTCCGTGCAACGCACGTGATTTTCACGCGTTTCGTACGGACCTTTGTTAGTCTAGGGGGCAGTGCAGACTGTCCATGATTTTTGCGCAGCGTGAAACCGCTGCGTAAAACTCACGACAGGTCCTATATTTCTGCGTTTTTTTCGCGCATCCATTGAAGTCAATGGGTGCGTGAAAATCATGCGCACCACACGGAAGCACTTCCGTGGGACGCGCGTGATTCGCGCAACAGCAGTCAAAAGTATGTTTGGAAACAGAAAAGCACCACGTGCTTTTCTGTTTACAAACATCCAAACGGAGTGTCATAATGGTGGCGGCTGCGCGAAAATCACGCAGCCGCACATCCTATCTGATGACACACGGAGCTGTTAAGTGCCTTTTTGCGAGCACAAAACGCACACGCTCGTGTGAATCCGGCCTTACAGTGACTAAGTAATAAATGCCATTCAATGAACACATAACAGAGCCCAAATAATGCCAACATACAGTGCCAAGTAATACAATGACTACATAATTAGTTCAATAGAATTCCCCAAAATAAACCAACAAGAAGGAAAAAAAAAAAAAGAGCACCTTAGGCTCTGTTCAGACAGAGTGTTTTGCAGGCAGAAAATTCTGCCTGGAAAAATCAGCTCCGTTTTTTTTGTAGTGGTTTTGCACCACAGGCGTTTTGACGCGTTTTTGATGTGTTTTTTTTCACATCTTTCTTCAACAGGTAAAAAAAAAACATGAGCGGTTTCGGCAGAAAAAAACCCTCTGTGTGAACAGGGCCTTAGGCCTGCAGTTCCTGAATAATACTACCATACATTGCACACATAATCGTGGCATACAGTACCCAAAAATAATACTGCCAGGTAAAGTTCTCCTACTTTGCTTTGACCTTTTCTTTTTTTTGGGCAAGAAACATAAATGCATCTAAGTCTATAGGGTTGTGTGAACGCGGCCTTTACTATTATACATCATCAGGAGGAATTTCATCTGATCCATCCGGCGAGCGCTCTTGATCTTACAGAATCGTTTTTGAATGAGTGATCAAAGCCCCTGTGTTCATAAAATCACTCTACTTTTTCATCTAAACATTGAGCTCTCATCCTTAACACCTCAAAGCAAAATTTACAAGCAGGTATTGAGGACTACAAGGAAGAGTAAATACCAGGTTTCAAGAAATACACTAAATGGCCAAAAGTATCTGGACACCGCTCCTAATTATTCATGTGTTTTAGCCACACTCATTGCAAACAGATGCATAAAATCAAGCACACAGCCGTGCAATATCCATAGACAAACATTGCTAGTCGTATAGGTCGTAACGAAGAGCTCAGTAACTTTTAGGGGGACTTCACAAGGAGTTTTTTGTCAGGCAGAAAAAAAAAATCGGTAGTTTTTTTGCACGTGTTTTTTTTTTTTTTTACATTGAATCGAATGCAAAATTCGTGGGCAAAAACAAACACAAAAAAAAACACTCCAAATGAGCGCCACAGGGTTGAAAAGTGTGCAAGGAAAGAGCATGCTGCCCCCCCCCCCCCCCCCCCGGATATCTTACTCCTGGCAAAAGTTTCCTTCTCGTTGGATGGGCGCTCGCAAAGCTCTGTTGACAGTTCCCGCTCTGAGACAAGTAGTGTTGACAAGTAGATTATGTGTGAAGTTCACTTCCCTTCCTCATGATATCACATTACAATTTTTTATGGCTTAGGTGTATTTGGTCACCTTTCACAAGGCTGCGTTGCCAACTAAGGTGTCTCACACTGCACCCATGAGCAGTGAAGCCAAAAGCAGCTGTATGTGCGGCCGTCCGATCAGAACAAATATATAACTGCTGGGGAACAATGTTCTCGGCTTGCAAAATATTGTTGCTGAAGGAGGAACAAAGAGGAATCCGGAGGAACCCATGAAAACACGGGAAGAACATTCATACAACATGTAGATGTTGTTGAGGTTTCCCTTAAACCTAGGACGTCAGTGCATGTCCGAAAATAACATATGCAGAGATGTGGAGCTGGGACCCCCGCCCAAATCCAGATAAAAGGTCAATCAAAAGATTGTATTTTGGTCAACGCACTTCTTTGGAAGTCCAATGGATTTCAGTGGCACTGTGTTGGGCATACACATCAAGGCACTACTGTAATCCTTGGTGATTCTGAAGAAGGTCACTGTTGAAGATTCCATGATTGAAGATGTACCCTCACCTTTTGTGAGGGTCACAACTCATGAGCCCCTAACATGTGCTAAAACGTCTGTTCACGCAAACCGAGCAGAAAGATGACCTTCTATCCATGCATGAACATCATCCAAGGTGCTTCATGATCATTCAGATCTGAAGAATATTTGCTTTTTGCATATAGGTTCCTATGCACATGTCTCTAGCATGGATATTCGTACTATAGAGGTACACAGCCACACTGGGCTCCATGAGGGCCGAGCTTGGGTTGACCCAATCTTACAAACTTGGGCTGGGCTCTCCATCTCTCGAGAGCTACAAAATTAGCAATCAAGCGAGGAGGTAATTAGATTATAGAGGTCACACCAACTCTCTTTCAAAAGATGGGAAGGAGGTATTGGGGTGGGTGAACACACGTGGGGACCTTATTACTTAGAACGGGAGATTTGTAATGGTTGAGGTCATCACATGGAAAGAGCTTTATTGTAATTTTTTGCTGTCCTCCGCTCCTTTATGAACAACCCTGAGCTTACTGATGTGTCCTAAATGATAAAAATTATATATATAAAAGCCAACACAACCTTCCCAGCTCACTGAACCGGATCTCCAGATTACTCAACCACAGCTTTATCTCATTAAGGAGATCAAAAATGCTCCTTTGTTGCTCATTTTCCTATAGAGCACTGACCAGGCCTGAGGGCTTGTCGTAGACTTAGACTAGGGGGTCATAAATGAACCTGGCACAATGACTGGAATGTTACAGGTGATTTCTCAATATCGCAGGTCTGGTACACAAAGTCAACACACAGGAGCTGAATCATGTTCTCTATAATGTTCTAGAAGTGTTCATGCAAAACTCATCACCAGGCTAAAGACGTTGTCCAAGATTAGGGACTGCATTTTTCAGAAAAGGAGCCACGCTTGTCCATGGATTGTGGTATTGCAGCTCAGCTCCATTAACTTGAACTAAAGTCCTTTAAATTGTAGCATCATGGACATTTTTTAGGAAATAGGGTCATAACAGGTGATCTATAACCCCACAGATGTTATAGGAGTTGTCCGGTGTAGAAAACCCATTTTCGAATCCCCTATTAAGGCATTCTGAGTTAATCGAGGGGAAACCCTTGTTTGGAACTTCTATCAATTTCCCAGAGCAGAGAAAAGCTACGTCGAATATCTCTCTCTGGAGGACCCGACATGTCCATACGTTACAAGGATCGGCCATTGATTTGAATGGGCACGGTGTAATACTTAATTTCCCCTGTGGTGGTGCTGCAGAGAAAACTAAGGTGTGCGGCGGCGGCTTAATCCCCGATCTCCATTGAAAATTCAGCTGAGGTGTGGGAGAAAAAGCTGTTGGCTGAACAAGTGTTCAACAGGCCTTTATTTCATGTGTATGGTCCGCTTAAAGAGGCTCTGTCACCAGTTCATAACTGTCCTATCTCCTACCTAATCTAATAGGCGCTTTAATGTACATAACTACTGTTTTTTTTTGTTTTGTTTTTGTAAACGTTTATTTTTGAACAAGTTATGAACATTTTAAGATTTATGCAAATTTGTTCTGAATGTCCTGCTGGGCGTTTTTATTTTACTTTTCACCAAGCGGGCATTGCAAAGAAAAGTGTATGGCGCTGACCAATCAGTGTCATACACTTCTCTTCATTCCAGCCCAGCTTGATCCACGCACAGCGTGATCTCATGAGATCACGCTGTGACGTCACTTAATCCCGTGAGTCCTTCACCGGAGCGTTGGAAGACTGAACAGACATTGCCTCCAGCCGCTGCAGATTCTGATAAACGTCCTGGCACGGCTGGAGGCGATGTCTGGTCATTCACCCGTTGCTCCGGTGAAGGAACTGTAAGTGACGCTGTGCTGTGAATCAAGCTGGGCTGGAATGAAGAGAAATGTATGACGCTGATTGGTCAGCGTCATACACTTTTCTTTACAATGCCCACTTGGTGAAAAGTAAAAAAATGCCTAGTAGGGTATTAAGAACAAATTTGCATAAATCTTAAAACGTTCATAACAACAAAAAAACAACAAAACAGTAGTTATCTACATCAAAGCACCTATTACATTAGGTAGGAGATAGGGCAGTTATAAACTGGTGACAGAGCCTCTTTAAGTGGAGCTTTTGGGGTTGAGGGGGTGAATTAGACCCCATGCTCATCCCTTATGTCTTCATAAAACACTTCTGTGTCTGTCTGTCTATCTATCTATCTATCTATCTATCTATCTATCTATCTATCTATCTATCTATCTATCTATCTATCTATCTATCTATCTCATATCTATCTATCTATCTATCTATCTATCTATCTATCTATCTATCTATCTATCTATCTATCTATCTATCTATCTATCTCATATCTATCTATCTATCTATCTATCTATCTATCTATCTATCTATCTATCTATCTATCTATCTATCTCATATCTATCTATCTATCTATCTATCTATCTATCTATCTATCTATCTATCTATCTATCTATCTATCTATCTATCTATCTATCTATCTATCTATCTATCTCTCCAAAAATACTAAATTAAATAATAACAGCAAATATAATAATAATAATAATAATAATAATAATAATATTATAATACATAAAAACAAATATTAGAAAAAATAAACAAAAAACATCCATAACTAAAATAATATCCTCCCAAAAAAATAAAGGCTAAAATACTGCTCTCTAAATCCATCCAATAGTATTTTTTTTTTAACCTGGTCTCATATTCTTCATAACTATAATGACTTATTTTCTGACCCAATGGGCCTGCCGAGAAAACAAAAACATAACAAAGAGCAAAGATTGGCGGTTCACAAACTGGGCCCACACCTACTGCTTTTAAAAAAGTTCCAAGCCTAAAGTCATTATCTTATAATAGTACAGCAGCATTATATGATATCAGTTACAAATATGAATGTAAATGTCTCAGGAGGTTCTCAGCTTGGAAGATATGTGACGTATGTACTGACGGGGGAGGGGAGATTTTATGAATTCCATTAACAAACTCAAAAGTCAACCACTCTCCGGACTGGAATAGCTGATACCAGAGAACAATAGTTTGTATTCAACTGCTAATGGAAATAAGAAAAGATTTGGGTATAGTGTCCCTTTAAAGGCATTATATGATAATTATCCGGTCTGTTATATGTCTCTCCCCCATCCACCATCCAGTCCTTCTGGTTTCAGCCCGTTGCTCAAGCTCACAAGAATTTCTCCTCTTGTGCAAAAGCAAATGCGATCCATTAAGAGATATGTACATATTCCGAGTAAGTGTTGTCACCGTGCCAGGCATACCCGAGGGGGCTGACTCCGGGGGGGGGGGGGGGGCAATGTTTCTGTATTGCACAAGGTGGCAGCGCTGATAGGTCTAAAAGTTCTTAAAGAGCAATCACCTGTAAATATAAGTCTCTGAGGACTTGAGTCTGCATTTTTTTTTCGTGAAATGTTTTTATACAATATATATATTTTTTTATTTTATAGTTTTATATTTTAGCATAAGAGGGTTAGCACCCACCATTAAAGGTCCAGTGGGCATTGGCACCCAGCTTTTTGGGACTAGGAAAACTGGATGGGCACCCAGTAGAACATATAATAGCGTCCGTATTGGTTGTCCGTGTTTTTAAGGGGTAAAATGGTCTTTGAGGCCTGATTCAGATGAACGAGTATAAACTCGGATGTGAAAACGGCTATTTTTCACGTCCAAGTCGCACCCGTTCGGGACCCGTTTTCCACGGAAAACGGGCAAAAATAGGACATGTCCTATTTTTTAACGGGCCCTTCACACGGTCCGTTAAAACAACGGCCGTGTGAACAGCCCCATTGAAATACATTGAAATACACACAGACGAGATTTACGTTAGTCTGAATAAGGCCTAAGATCAAGTTTTGAGACACTTATATGAGAAGTCACAAACCTGAGCTCCTTGTCCTCTGGATAGTCCAATAGATGAGCATTTACTTCACTTCAGGGCAGTATACTCTGCTGCTCCGGCTTTCGCCTTCGTTCGTAGGACCACTTTTCAGCTTTTCGCCAGATGTCTCCTCACTGGATCCTTCTCCAGTGAATGCACCTTGCAGTCTCTCCAGCTCTCTCCTCACCTGTTGGCTCTCTCTTTTGCTCCCGCCCCCTCCCCGTCAGTTCACCTGGACCAGGTAGAGTTTGAGCTGGTTTTTTTCCAGTTGTATCTGGCAGCCTGGTACCTGTGAACCTCCCCAGTTCCTCCCTCCTGCTGCTTACCTGGGAAACACGACTTCACTCACATCCTAAAAACAAGTAAGATCTGTCGGGAACATACCGTACTTCATTAAGTTAAA
Organism: Rhinoderma darwinii; assembly: GCF_050947455.1. Taxonomy (NCBI): domain Eukaryota; kingdom Metazoa; phylum Chordata; class Amphibia; order Anura; family Rhinodermatidae; genus Rhinoderma; species Rhinoderma darwinii. Next base: position 12,750,022 of record NC_134697.1, read on the forward strand.
CACTATGCAGGACAATAATACATTGTGTGGTCACATATATTATGTACAGATGTAGCAGAGCTGAACACACTCAACGCTACAACATCAGCTCGGACTTTAACAATGTACATTTAACAATCATGATTTTGTCTACAGTACTAAAAACTCCAGCTTTTGACAGATGTAGCAGAGCTGTGTCTGTCCGATAAAAGCAAAGATAAACTCTTTAAGGGATTTTCCCATAATCATTATTTATTTATTTCCATAATCATTATTTATCACCTATCCACAAGATAGGTGATAAATATCTGATCAGTGGGGGGTCCGACCACTGGGACCACCACCGATCACGAAAATGGGCTTACTATGCCGTTCCTGGGAGCCCCATTGTGTGCATGCTCGGCCACCGCTCCATTCATTTCTATGGGGCTTCACGAAATTAATGGAGAGGTGGCCGAGCATGCACACTACCGCTCCATACCAATGGGGCTCCCAGGAACAGCAAGGTAAGCCCTTTCTCGGTGGGGGTCCTACCAGTCGGACCCCCCACTGATCAGATATTTATCACCTATCCTGTGAATAATTGATAAATAATGATTATGGGAAAACGCCTTTAAAGGGGTTATCTGGTTTAGAAATCCATTGTCAAATACATAATCTTCGGCATGTTCATGCATTACACGGAGGACAACTTGTTGATTTCAATGGGAACTATAATGCTTCCTTTGCCCTGTGGGGGCGCTGCAGGGAAACTTAATGTTTTTCCAGGTTGACACGCGGACTTCAGCTGACTTTTCTGGCAAGAAGACATTGTCCAAAGTGGGCGACCCCTTTCAATGTGACTACTTTTGCAGTGATATGGGAGCAAGAGATGTACTACTATAGATTTGCCAGCAAGAAAGCCACGGTGGCCACTTGCAGCCTGCGGGCCTCTTTTGTGGCTCCTGACTCCACAACCCCATGATGAACATGGAATGTCTTGTTACATGAGATTAATTATAGATCATTTCTGCCAGGTGCCGTTCTCCAGGGCTTATCTCTAACACTAGAGGTAGGGTGTTTAACACCCTTCAGTGGGCACTTCTGTAGTAGTAGCTTTTTTTTTTCCAGCATGGCAGTGTGATACATATTTGTTACTACTATCTGATGGGCATAATTTTATGGGCAGTTCAGTGTGATGTCATGACTGTACACTACCGTAACGTTAAAGTGTCCCATTTGTCGCAGGATTGCCCCGTAAATCGGACTTCAAGAAGCTTATGCAGATGTACCTAAAAGTGGGCACTTCTGGGAGGTTTAGTGGGCATTTCTGGGCGGATCGCAGATAAGGCTTAATATGTCCTGCTAATATTCAACTGTTCGGAGGTATACACTACTATTTAGCCTACACACACTAGTTTATTTGCACTGCAGTGCGGAATATCTGCAAGCAGAGCCGGACTGCAATACCTTTAGACCACCAAAAGAGATGGGTGCTCACCATCCTGCTATAAAGAACAGGTGCATAGCACCCTAAATTCTGATGGACCTCATGGTTTCTTTTGACATTAGATTCCATGATGATGCCAAGACCTAAGCCTACTGGAGAAGTCTACTATCCAATCCAACCCTGTCTGCAACGTGTCACCTCTGTGTAGGTGCGGCTGTAGCCCGGAGACTGTTGTGAACATTTGAGGGCATTATTGGCATTACTAGGTCAGGGTCCTCAGGAAACATAGTACTGTCTTGAGATTACAACTAGAGAACACGCTGCTCCAGTCCAGAGGGGACCCCACTCCACCTGACGCTTGATATTGTGCATGGTGATCTTAGACTTGTGAGCAGCGACCATGGAAACCCATTATCTGAAGCTCCGGATGCACAATTCTGTTGTTGATGTCACTTTTAGTGGCAGTGTGGATCTTTGTAGTGACCAATACAACAGAGGATAAGCAATTATTACATGCCACATGCTTCAGCACTCTGTTCCGCCAATCTGTGAGTTTGCGTGGTCTACCACTTTGTGGCTGAGGTGTTGTTTCTCCTAGATACTTCCACTTCACAATAACAGCACTCACAGGTGACCGGGGCAGATTTAGGAGCTAATAATACCACTTACAGGTGACTGGGCAGATCTAGCTGATAATAACACCTACAGTGAAGGAAATAAGTATTTGATCCCTTGCTGATTTTGTAAGTTTGCCCACTGTCAAAGACATGAACAGTCTAGAATTTTTAGGCTAGGTTAATTTTACCAGTGAGAGATAGATTATATAAAAAAAAAAAGAAAATCACATTGTCAAAATTATATATATTTATTTGCATTGTGCACAGAGAAATAAGTATTTGATCCCCTACCAACCATTAAGAGTTCAGCCTCCTCCAGACCAGTTACACGCTCCAAATCAACTTGGTGCCTGCATTAAAGACAGCTGTCTTACATGGTCACCTGTATAAAAGACTCCTGTCCACAGACTCAATTAATCAGTCTGACTCTAACCTCTACAACATGGGCAAGACCAAAGAGCTTTCTAAGGATGTCAGGGACAAGATCATAGAGCTGCACAAGGCTGGAATGGGCTACAAAACCATAAGTAAGACCATGGGTGAGAAGGAGACAACTGTTGGTGCAATAGTAAGAAAATGGAAGACATACAAAATGACTGTCAATCGACATCGATCTGGGGCTCCATGCAAAATCTCACCTCGTGGAGTATCCTCGATCCTGAGGAAGGTGAGAGCTCAGCCGAAAACTACACGGGGGGAACTTGTTAATGATCTCAAGGCAGCTGGGACCACAGTCACCAAGAAAACCATTGGTAACACATTACACCGTAATGGATTAAAATCCTGCAGTGCCCGCAAGGTCCCCCTGCTCAAGAAGGCACATGTACAGGCCCGTCTGAAGTTTGCAAATGAACATCTGGGTGATTCTGAGAGTGATTGGTGAAGGTGCTGTGGTCAGATGAGACTAAAATTGAGCTCTTTGGCATTAACTCTACTCGCCGTGTTTGGAGGAAGAGAAATGCTGCCTATGACCCAAAGAACACCGTCCCCACTGTCAAGCATGGAGGTGGAAACATTATGTTTTGGGGGTGTTTCTCTGCTAAGGGCACAGGACTACTTCACCGCATCAATGGGAGAATGGATGGAGCCATGTACCGTCAAATCCTGAGTGACAACCTCCTTCCCTCTACCAGGACATTAAAAATGGCTCGTGGCTGGGTCTTCCAGCACGACAATGACCCGAAACATACAGCCAAGGCAACAAAGGAGTGGCTCAAAAAGAAGCACATTAAAGTCATGGAGTGGCCTAGCCAGTCTCCAGACCTTAATCCCATCGAAAACTTATGGAGGGAGCTGAAGATCCGAGTTGCCAAGCGACAGCCTCGAAATCTTAATGATTTACAGATGATCTGCAAAGAGGAGTGGGTCAAAATTCCATCTAACATGTGTGCAAACTTCATCATCAACTACAAAAAACGTCTGACTGCTGTGCTTGCCAACAAGGGTTTTGCCACCAAGTATTAAGTCTTGTTTGCCAAAGGGATCAAATACTTATTTCTCTGTGCACAATGCAAATAAATATATATAATTTTGACAATGTGATTTTCTGTTTTTTTTTAAAATATAATCTATCTCTCACTGGTAAAATTAACCTAGCCTAAAAATTCTACACTGTTCATGTCTTTGACAGTGGGCAAACTTACAAAATCAGCAAGGGATCAAATACTTATTTCCTTCACTGTACAGGTGACCGGGGCAGATCTAGCAGATAATAATAACACTTACATGAGCGGGGCAGATATAGCAGATAATAAAAACACTTACAGGTGACAGGGAAGATCTAGGAGATAATAATAACACTTACAGGTGACCGGGGCATATCTAGCAGATAATAATAACACAGGTGACCAGGGCAGATCTAGCAGATAATAAAACCACTTACAGGTGACTGGGGCAGATCTAGAAGATAATAACAACAACAACAACAAGCAACAACAACACGGTGACAGGGGCAGATCAGGCAGATATTAACACTTACAGGTAACCAGGGCAGATCTAGCAGATAATAACACTTAAAGATGACCGGGCAGATCTAGCAGATAATAATAAAAACACAGGTGACCAGGACAGATCTAGCAAATACTAATAACACTTACAGGAGACCGGGGAAAATCTAGCAAATAATAGTAATAACACTTTTACAGGTGACCGGGGCACATCTGTCAGAAAATAATAACACTTACAGGTGACCAAGGCAGATAATAATACAGTACTTATATGGTGACCAGGGCAGATCTAGCGGTTAATAATAACACAGGTGTCCAGGGCAGATTTGGCAGATTAGAAAGTTCATGAACTGACTTGTGGTTTCCTACATGCATACATCCCCACTCCCTACATACTGGCACACATACATGCATACTCACTATATACAGGCACGCATACATGCACATTTACTAGATACAGGGATGCATTCATGCACACAATTTCTATATACATGCACACTCACTATATATACAGGTATGCATACATCCACACTCCCTACACACATGCACACTCACTATATACAGGTACGCACACATGCACAATCACTATATACAGGTACTCACACGCATACACACTTACTATACACAGGCACGCGTACATGCACACTCACTATATATAGGTACGCCCACATGCACAAATTACTTTATACAGGCACGCATACATGCACACTTCTTACATACAGGGACACATACATGCACAATCAGTATATACAGGTATGCAAACAAGCACAGTCCTTGCATACAGGCATGTATACATGCACACTCAATATATACATGCACACAGATATGCACTAACATATGCACACTAACTACTTACTGACATGTACATACACTTAGCATACGAGTGTTATGCTTGCTCATTATATATAGGCATGTACACTCTACTTACGGGCACAAACACATGCATACTACTTACAGGCATGTATATACACACATATTCACCACATACAATTAAACAATCATGCATTTGTAGTCACAAGACACATAAACGCATACTCTCTAAATTTATACATACATGTGTAGCATCCATTTCCATGGGCCATCAGGTTTATTCACCTCCCGACGCTCGCGGCCATGGATCCGTGAGCCCTGGTCCCCATCTCCTTCTTAGGAGACGCCAGCGCACACTATCACTCCGATCTGGACGACAGACAAACAGACAAGGGTACAAAGAAGCCAGGGAAATGGGGAAGTTGCCCACGGGAACAACAAGCGAAGTGAACGAGCCGAGTCAAACCAGGAGATGAGCGAGGTACGAAAACGCAGAGCAGAAGAGTGGTCAGTAAAGCCAAGGTCAATAACAATCAGAGGGTCACTAGTTCAAGAAACTGCAGCAGGGCCAGGAAACCAGCAGAGAAGAATCACAAGCAAAGGAGGAACAGGAAAGGCAGGTATAAATAGTCAGAGGGCGGGAGCTAGCTCCGTCTGGCCAGGCTGTGATAGGCTCTCCCACTCCTAAGCCTGCCATCCTGGGTGGTGAAAGATGGAGTCAGTCTCACAGACATAGAAGCAGGTGCAGACTGATTACCTATGGGCGTCGACACAGAAGTTGTGTCTGGCAGATCCTTTACAGTACCCCCCCTTTTATGAGGGGCCACCGGACCCTTTCTAGGTGGATCTGGTTTATTGGGGAAACTAAGGAGGAACCTCCTGAGCAATACCCCAGCGTGAACATCCCGGGCGGGTACCCAAGTCCTCTCCTCAGGCCCGTATCCCCTCCAATGGACCAGGTACTGGAGGGAGCCTTGGACCATCCTGCTGTCCACAATCTTGGCCACCTCGAATTCTACCCCCTCAGGGGTGAGAACAGGGACCGGAGGTTTTCTCGAGGGAGCCAAGGACGGGGAGCAGCGTTTAAGGAGGGAGGCATGAAACACGTCGTGTACTCGATAAGACGGGGGCAACTCCAGTCGGAAGGAGACAGGGTTAAGGACTTCAATGACCTTGTATGGCCCTATAAACCGGGGAGCAAACTTCTTGGACGGGACTTTAAGGTGCAAATTCTTTGACGATAGCCACACCAGATCCCCGACCACAAACAAGGGGTTAGCAGAACGTCTTCTATCTGCCTGAGTCTTTTGTATGCTCTGGGACGCCTCTAGGTTCTTCTGAACCTGGGCCTAGACTGTGCACAGTTCCCGATGAACGACATCTACCTCAGGATTGTTGGAACTACCAGGTGAAACGGAGGAGAACGGTGGATTAAACCCAAAATTACAGAAAAAGGGGGAGACCCCTGACGAGTTACTGACCCGGTTATTAAGGGAAAATTCGGCGAGGGGAATGAATGAGACCCAATCATATTGACAGTCAGAGATAAAACACCTTAAATATTGTTCTAGAGACTGATTAGTCCTCTCAGTTTGGCCATTAGTTTCAGGATGGAAGGCAGAGGAGAAGGACAGATCAATCTCCAACTTTTTACAGAAGGCTCTCCAAAACAATGAAACAAATTGTACCCCTCTGTCAGAAACAATATTGACAGGGACCCCATGGAGACGCAGGATGTGTTTGACAAACAAGGTAGCTAACGTCTTAGCATTGGGTAGTTTCTTGAGGGGCACAAAGTGGCACATCTTACTGAAGTGGTCTACTACAACCCACACGACCGACTTGCCTTGAGATGGAGGCAAATCGGTCATGAAATCCATGGAGATATGGGTCCAAGGTCTCTGGGGAACGGGTAAAGAACATAGTAAGCCCGCTGGTCGGGACCTGGGAGTCTTGGACCTAGCACAAACTTCACAAGCGACGACGTAGGCCTTAACGTCTTTGAGCAACCCAGGCCACCAATAGTTTCTGGCAATGAGGTGCTTGGTACCCAGGATGCCTGGATGGCCAGATAGTGCAGAGTCATGATTTTCCCTAAGTACCCTTAGCCGGAATTGCAGGGGAACAAACAGCTTGTTCTCAGGAAGGTTCCCGGGAGCTGAACCTTGATCAGCCGCAATTTCAGAGACTAAATCAGAATCAATAGAGGAAATGATTATACCTGGAGGAAAAACACAAGCAGGATCTTCCTCCGAAGGAGGGCTGGCCAAGAAGCTACGTGACAGTGCATCAGCCTTAATATTTTTAGACCCAGCCCTATAGGTGACCAAAAAGTTGAATCTGGTAAAAAATAACGCCCATCGAGCTTGTCTCGGGTTTAGCCTCCGGGCAGATTCTAGGAAAACCAGATTCTTGTCGTCGGTAAGGACCGTTACCTGGTGCCTAGCCCCCTCCAGGAAGTGGCGCCACTCTTCAAATGCTCATTTAATGGCCAAGAGTACGCGGTTGCCAATATCATAGTTACTCTCAGTGGGCGTCAACCTCCACGATAAATGGCTCCATTTGGTTGGGCTGAACCAGCACTGGGGCCGAGATAAAGCACTTCTTAAGGACCTCAAAAGCCTGGACAGCCTCAGGAGGCCAGTGGAGGAGATCAGCACCTTTGCGTGTGAGATCCGTAAGAGGCTTAGCGATGACCGAGAAGTTAGCAATAAATCTCGTGTAATAATTAGCGAACCCCAGGAAGTACTGTAACGCCTTCAGGGAGGCCGGTTGGACCCATTCCGCCACAGCCTGGACCTTGGCGGGGTCCATGCGGAATTCATGAGGAGTGAGGATTTGACCCAAAAATGGTATCTCCTGCACCCCAAACACACATTTTTCGGTCTTCGCAAACAGTTTGTTTTCCCGAAGGACCTGGAGCACCTTCCTGACATGCTCAATGTGGGAGGACCAGTCCTTGGAAAACACAAGTATGTCATCAAGGTACACTACAAGAAATACCCCCAGATAGTCTCTTAAAATCTAATTTATGAAATTCTGGAAGACCGCGGGAGCATTACACAACCCAAAGGGCATGACGAGGTATTCGAAATGACCTTCGGGCGTGTTAAACGCAGTCTTCCACTCATCCCCCTCTTTGATGCGGATAAGGTTATAAGCCCCCCGTAGATCAAACTTAGAGAACCATTGGGCCCCGTGAACCTGATTGAAGAGATCAGGAATCAAAGGAAGGGGATACTGGTTCCTTACAGTGACCTTATTCAAGTTTCGGTAGTCAATGCATGGCCTAAGACCACCATCCTTCTTCCCTACGAAGAAGAAGCCAGCACCTACCGGAGAAGTAGAGGGGCGAATGTAACCCTTGGCCAGGCATTCCTGGATATACTCTCTCATGGCTTCACGTTCGGGACAAGAGAGATTAAATATCCTACCCTTAGGGAGCTTAGCTCCTGGTACCAAATCAATTGCGCAATCGTATTCTCTATGAGGAGGTAAGACTTCGGAGGCCTCTTTAGAGAAAACATCAGCGAAGTCCTGAACAAACTCAGGTAGAGTGTTCACCTCCTCAGGGGGAGAAATAGAATTAACAGAAAAACATGACGTCATGCATTCATTACCCCATTTGGTAAGATCCCCAGTATTCCAGTCAAACATGGGATTATGCAACTGCAACCAGGGAAGGCCTAAAACCAAATCGGATGATAATCCCTGCATCACCAGTATAGAGCACTGCTCCAAATGCATGGAGCCAACAAGGAGTTCAAAAACAGGGGTATGCTGAGTAACAGGGACAGGTTTAGGCAAATCAATCAATGGCATAGCTAGAGACATAGCAAATTCCACAGACATAATATTAGCAGAAGACCCTGAATCCACGAAGGCACTGCCGGTAGCAGACCTACCACCAAAAGAGACCTGAAAGGGAAGCAAGATTTTATTATGTTTCATATTGACGGGAAATACCTGTGCGCTCAAGTGACCTCCCCGATGGTCACTTAGGCGCGGAAGTTCCTCCGGTTGTTTATTCTAATGCCTAGGACATTTGTTCACTTGATGCTTGTCATCCCCACAGTAGAAGCAGAGACCATTCTTCCTGCGGAACTCTGTAAGTTGTTGGGGGGGCACGGAGGACACGAGTTGCATAGGTACCTCCGAGTCTTCCGTGGAAGAACGAAGCAACGGAACCTCGGGAGGCATCATGGGGGAGTCAGAGGAGAAAACACAAAAACTTTCAAGTCGTTGTTCCCTGAGACGTCGGTCAAGTCATACCGCTAAAGCCATAACCTGATCTAGGGAGTCAGAAGAGGGATAGCTAACTAGCAGGTCTTTCAGGGCGTTCGACAGACCCAATCTAAACTGGCACCTTAAGGCAGGGTCATTCCACCGAGAAGCTACACACCTCTTCCTAAAGTCAGAACAATACTCCTCAACAGGTCTCTTACCCTGACGTAAGGTCACCAGCTGACTCTCGGCAAAGGCAGTCAAGGCAGTCTCGTCATAAATGACCCCGAGAGCAGAAAAGAAAAGATCAACGGAGGAAAGTTCAGGGGCGTCAGGAGCCAAGGAGAAGGCCCATTCTTGGTGCCCGTCCTGGAGCCGGGACATAATTATACCCACCCGCTGGCTCTCAGAACCAGAGGAGTGCGGCTTTAAGCGAAAATAGAGCCTACAACTCTCCCGAAAGGAGAAAAAAGTCTTCCGGTCCCCTGAGAACCGGTCAGGCAACTTGAGGTGGGGTTCAAGAGGTGAGGTGAGGGGCACTACCAGGGTAGCATCAGGCTGGTTGTCCCTCTGAGCCAGGGCCTGGACCTGTAGGGAGAGGCCCTGCATTTGCTGAGCCAGGGTCTCAAGGGGGTCCATAGTAGTGTCAGGGACCAGGGTAGACTAGGTATATGGGCTTGTGATTATGTAATGTCAGGGTAGGGAGACAGACAGGTGAGCCCTAATCTACCCGCCACTCAGTCCCTGCCTACTTGCAACGACCCGCCCTAGGTGACGGGGTACAACTGGGCGACGGTCCCTACACTCAATAGGTGCACGACAGACAAACAGACAAGGGTACAAAGAAGCCAGGGAAATGGGGAAGTTGCCCACGGGAACAACAAGCGAAGTGAACGAGCCGAGTTAAACCAGGAGATGAGCGAGGTACAAAAACGCAGAGCAGAAGAGTGGTCAGTAAAGCCAAGGTCAATAACAATCAGAGGGTCAGTAGTTCAAGAAGCTGCAGCAGGGCCAGGAAACCAACAGAGAAGAATCACAAGCAAAGGAGGAACAGGAAAGGCAGGTATAAATAAATAGACAGAGGGCGGGAGCTAGCTCCGTCTGGCCAGGCTGTGATAGGCTCTCCCACTCCTAAGCCTGCCATCCTGGGTGGTGGAAGATGGAGTCAGTCTCACAGACATAGAAGCAGGTGCAGACTGATTACCTATGGGCATCGACACAGAAGTTGTGTCTGGCAGATCCTTTACACTGGGGTTCCCTGTTGTTTGGCCAGTTGCCTCCTCGCTACAGCGGTACAGCCTAGTGGGTCCACAAACTCACAAACCTTGATAGTACACTCAGGCCATGGACCCCGCTGGTCAACCTGAGACCTTGACGACACAAGCCATGCTGGCCGGGATGGAGGATCTTTAGTCACGGCAAGACCATCTCCTCCTGTCGGTGAACGCCATAGCCCATCGGCTGCTTTCTCCAACCACAGTCAGCACCGCATCCATTCCATTCCATTCCATTCCAGTTAACCTGGAACAACGAGGCATTGGTGGCCACATTCTGGCAGGGACTGTCTTCGGGGATTAAGGACGAGCTGGCTGCTCGCGATCTGCCATCTATCTTGGACGATCTTATCCTACTTGCCACCCGGGTTGACATAAGGATTCGGGAGCGTTCCCAAGAGGTTCTCTGGGAGAGAGAATTTCCTAAGCTGGATTCTTCTTTCCAGCAATCCTCCTCAGTCGTCCCACCAGAAGATCCTATGCAGATGTACCATGTCAAATTGTCTATCCAGGAGAGACAACGCAGACACACTTCTGGACTTTGTCTGTATTGCGGCCTCGGAAGCCATATTGTGTGTCTGTGTCCCCAGAGACCTGAGAGACCCCCATTGTCTAGGATTGGTTGGAGAGACAACCCTAGGTGGAAGGGTACCTAATCAAGCATTCTGTTCCAAGTTGACTATTCCTGTGACCCTAGTATCCGGCGAGAGGACGCATCGGGTTTCTGCCTATCTTGACTCTTGGTCGTCTGCAAACTTCATCCAAAAAGAGCTAGTGGATCATCTTCAGTTGCCCACAGTTCCCCTGGTGACATCTTTGGCTGTTGCCTCAGTTAATGGACTTCCCCTGCCTGACCCCATTGTTTCTAAAACCAAGCCGTTGAAGCTCCAGTTTGGAGTCCTTCATTCTGAACTAATTTCTTTCCTTGTTTTGCCCAAGGCCATCAATCCTGTTCTGCTGAGCCTGTCTTGGCTTCGACTACATGCCCCAGTCCTGGACTGGAATTCCGGAGAGGTTCTCTAATGGGGCTCCAAATGCCTTGGTCGTTGTCTGTTGCAGATCCATCCTGTCCAGCCTCCTCTACCTCAGTCATTCGTGGGACTGCCCCCCCCAGTTTGCTCAGTTTGTAGATGTCTTCAGCAAAAGGGAGGCTGACACGTTACCTCCACATCGGACTTATGACTGCCCCATTGAACTGGTTCCTAATGCCTCTCTTCCCCGTGGCCGAGTATATCCTCTCTCCTTGCCAGAGTTTCTATCCATGTCGGCCCATATCAAGGAGAATTTGGAGAGATGTTTCATACGTAAGTCTTCTTCCCCGGCCGGGGCTGGGTTCTTCTTCGTTAAAAAGGACGGATCCCTTCGACCCTGCATTGACTACCGTGGTCTCAACCAGATCACGGTCAAGAACAAATACCCGTTGCCACTTATATCCGAGCTGTTTGATCGCATATGAGAAGCCCAAAAAATTTCTAAGCTAGACCTGCGGGGGGCTTATTACCTAATCCGGATTCGCAGTGGTGACGAATGGAAGACGGCATTTAACACCCGGGACGGGCACTACGAATAACTAGTGATGCCCTTCAGGCTGTGTAGCGCTCCTGCAGTGTTTCAGGAATTCGTTAATGATATCTTCCGAGATCTCCTCTATATCTGTGTTGTTGTTTATCTCGATGATATTTTGATTTTCTCCCCAGATCCGACGACTCATCGAAGGCATGTCCGTCAAGTCTTACTACGATTAAGGGAGAATCGGTTATACACCAAGCTGGAGAAGTGCGTCTTTGAGAGGAGTTATCTGCCTTTCCTGGGCTACATCATATCGGATTAAGGTCTCAAGATTGATCCTGAGAAAGTGAGAGCTGTCCTGCAGTGGCTACGTCCTCAAGGTCTGAGGTCCATACAGCGCTTTCTGGGATTCGCCAATTTCTACCGGCAGTTTATCCCAAACTTCTCATCACTGACATCTCCTATTTCCACCCTTACCAAGAAGGGTGTGAATGCCAAGGTGTGGACCCCAGAGGCAAAGTCCGCATTTATTCGTCTCAAAAATGCCTTCACTTCAGCCTCGATCCTCCATCATCCTGACATATTTCGGCAGTTCTCATTGGAGGTGGACGCTTTCTCTGTTGGTGCAGGTGCACTTCTGTTGCAGAGGAGCTCCAAGGGAAAGGCAGTAGTATGTGGCTACTACTCAAGACTTTTTTTCTTCTGCTGAGCGCAATTACTCTATTGTAAATTGAGAGCTACTAGCCATCAAATTGGCTCTGGAGGAGTGGAGACCTCTTATGGAGGGCGCAGCTCACCCCATCTTGATTTACACCGACCACAAGAACCTTACCTACCTTCAGTCCGCTCAACGACTAAATCCCCGTCAAGCCAGGTGGTCGCTGTTCTGCACCCGTTTCCAATTTGTGCTCCACTACCGTCTTGCTGACAAGAATGTGAGGGCCGATGCCCTGTCCAGATCGTTTGAGACGGAAGACACGGTGGAGTCCCTTCAGACTATCATAGACCCGTCCTGCATTGTCAATGCTAATCCTCTGCAGGTTAGAGACATCCCTCCGGGGAGGACTTTTGTTCGGTTGGCTGACAGGAGAAGAATTCTCCGCTGGGGACACAGGTCTAAACGAGCTGGACACGCTGGTGTCCGTAAAACCTGAGATCTGATTGCTCGTCACTTCTGGTGGCCCATGCTTACTAAAGATGTTCTGGACTTTGTCTCTTCTTGCACGGTGTGTGCTTCTAACAAAGTTACTCATTCCAAGCCTGCCGGCCTGCTTCTACCTCTGCCTGTACACAATGCCACCTGGCAGCACATTGCAATGGACTTTGTCACAGACCTTCCCTCCTCAGCAGGATGCAACACTGTCTGGGTGGTGGTGGACCGGTTCTCTAAGATGGCACATTTTAACCCGCTGACGGGCCTACCTTCTGTTCCCTGACTGGCGAGTTTCTTCATTCAACTCATCTTTCGCTTGCATGGGGGGGGGGGGGGGGTCAGTTTACTTCAAAGTTCTGGAGAGCCCTCTGTAAACTCCTGGATGTGAGATTGGACTTTTCCTCGGCCTATCACCCCCACTCTATTTTGCTGGCAGTCGATCGCATGAAGCGAAAAGCAGATATAAGGAGAAGAGAGCCGCCTCAGTATCTTCTGGGTACCAAAGTCTGGCTGTCCCCTCGGAACATTCGTTTGAAGGTGCCTTCATACAAGTTTGCTCCCAGGTTCCTTGATCCTTTCGAAATTCTGCAACAAATAAACCCTGTCTCCTATAAGCTGCGGCTGCCTCCTACCCTCAGAATCCCCGACTCCTTTCATGTGTCCCTCCTGAAACCTGTGGTCCTGAACCGCTACAGCAAGACTTCTAGTTCCACAGTTGCTCCCAGTGGTTCTTCTGATGTGTTCGAGGTGAGGGAGATCCTGGACTGCAAAAGGGTAGGAGGAAGGACTTTCTATTTGGTGGACTGGAGAGGGTTTGGTCCCGAGGAGAGGTCCTGGGAGCCAGAAGAGAACCTCAGTGCTCCTGCTCTTATTAAAAAATTCCTCTCTCGCTCTGGCCCCAAGAAGAGGGGGCGTGAGAGGGGGGATACTGTCACGGGCCGTCGGGTTTATCACCTCCTAACGCCCGCGGCCATGGATCCTTGAGGCCTGGTCCCCATCTCCTTCCTAGGAGACGCCAGCGCTCACTATCGCTCCGGTCTGCTGTGTCCCGTGGGGTGCGTGCGCAAGCTCGTGCCTGGCCTTAAAGGGCCAGAGCGCACACAAGAGGAAATCATCATCATCAACTGCCCATGATTTCCTGGTCTATAAGAAGGCCCCAGCCTTTCTGATCCTTGCCTGAGCATTGTTAGTTATCCCAAGTCTGTCTTGCAAATGGTCCCTTAGTGTTTCCTGTTCCAGTTGTTACCCGTGCCCTGTTACCTGTTCCTGTATCCCGTGCTGTTCTTGTTCCTGTGCCTACTAGTGTCGGAGTCGTGTCCACGCCCTGTGTCATCTGCCACGTCCAGAGGTATTCACCACATCTGGCGCAACCTGCGGCACCTGTGTCATCCGACACGTCCTGTATCATCTGCCACGTCCAGAGGGATTCGCCACGTCTGGCGCAACCTGCGCACCTGTGTCATCTTCCACGTTTAGCGTTACCTGCTGCACGCATCTACATCAGTGCCAGAGCTGCGGCCACTGTCTGAACTATTCAGGTACCCTTCTGCGGGACTTCGTATTGCTGGGGGTCCCTGTGGTTTGGCCAGCTGCCATCCCGCTACGACGGTACGGCCTAGTGGGTCCACAAACCTGCAAACCATGACAGTATGTACATACTATACATAGGCAAGCACACTTACTACATACAGGCATGCAAACAAGCACACTAATTATTCAGATGTTTATGGAGGGTCCGAGAAACTTTTATACTTAAAGGGAAACTGTTACCAGCATTTCACCTATTGAACTTTACTCATCCCTCACTGGCCGCCGCTATAAAAAGTTCATTACCGTTATCCCCTCTCCTAAACTCCTCCACCGACTGTAAATAACGGTCTGCAAACATTTAGTGCCTTTTATCATAATAATCCGGCGTCCCTTTGTGCGCACACACTAGAAGAGGACATCAATGCACAAGCGCTGGGTTTTGTGTGCTGGGGGAAGGCGAAGAGATGTCAATCAAAAGTAAGGAGGCGGAGTAAACTCGGGAAGACTTGAGGATTGAAGATATGACTCTTTTTCAAACTAAGATTTGACTCTTTTCAAACGAAGATTTGACTCTTTTATGCTCATTAGCATATAGTGCTGGAACACTAAAAAACTGAATACTAAAGCTACAGAGCGGACTAAGAAGAAATTATAGGTTATATGGAAATTATTTTTTACCCACTTCCACCAGGTATTGCTGGTTTAATAGGTGAAATACTGGTGACAGGTTCCCTTTAAGACTGTTTACACTTAAAGTGTGCAGTCAAACTTTGCATACGATTTAAATGTCTGTGTATATACTGTATATTCGACAATATAAGAGTGACCCCTATTGTTCATTTGTCGTACTACAATGTTTTGCTTCGTGATGTTTGGCCATTGGTATTCTATTCTTTGCGTTTTCCAACATTATCTCCAAAGAACCCTGAGACTGTTTGTTTTTTTATGACACACTGTATTTAGTAGTTGATTTTAAATAATACTTTTTTTTTATTTATTAAAAATTTCTAAATTTACCAAAAATGAAATAAAATTTGCAATTTTTCAAATTGTATTTCTCTGCTTTTAATAAAGACGGCCGTACCAAACAAATTATTTAAAACATACATTTGCCATATGTCTTTATCATGGAGACATGTTTTTTAAAATACATTTAATGTTTTATGACCTTTATAAGGCTCATAAATTTAGCAGTCATTTTTTTTTGTTAGCAATTTCAAGAAAGTTTCCAAAACATATTTTTAAGGCACCAATTCAACTTTAAGGCTATGTTCACACGGAGTATTTTGCAGGCGGAATTTCTGCCTCAAAATTCCGTTTGGAAGTTTGAGGCAGATTTTCCTCTCCCTGCACGCCGATTTTCGCAGCGTTTTTTGCCCGCAGCCATTGAGTGCCGCGGGCATAAAACAAAGCGATATACCCTTTCACTGCCTCCCATTGAAGTCAATGGGAGGTCAGAGGCGGAAACGCCCGAAGATATGGCATGTCGCTTCTTTCTCCCGTGAGGCGGTTTTCGGGGCGTTTTTGACTAGTTTTTTGGCGCGGTTTCCACGTAAAAAAACTCGTAAAAAAACTCTGTGTGAACTTAGCCTTAAAGTGGCTATAAAGTGCTTATATATCAGAAACCCCCACAAATCACCCAATTTAGAAACTACACCCCTCATTGTATTCAATACCGTATTTAGTAGGTTTGTCAATCTATTAGGTGTTTCATAGGACTTAAAGCAAAACAGAGCCGAAATTTAAAAATGTTTATTGTTTTTGCAAGAATTCAATTTGAATCCACTTTTTCTGTAACACAGCAGGTGCCAACAGAGAAACCCAGAAATATCACACATATGGCCCCTGTGTGCCTACTGACTGAAACAGAGGCCTCAGAAGTGATTAGTATTTATATTCTTGTATATAGGAGGCAGTATTATAGTAGTTATATTCTTGTATATAGGGGTAGTATTATAGTAGTTATATTCTTGTATATAGGAGCAGTATTATAGTAGTTATATTCTTGTATATAGGAGCAGTATTATAGTAGTTATATTCTTGTATATAGGGGCAGTATTATAGTAGTTATATTCTTGTATATAGGGGGCAGTATTATAGTAGTTGTATTCTTGTATATAGGAGCAGTATTATAGTAATTATATTCTTGTATATAGGGGCAGTATTATAGTAGTTATATTCTTGTATATAGGGGGCAGTATTATAGTAGTTATATTGTTGTATATAGAGGGCAGTATTATAGTAGTTATATTCTTGTATATAGCAGGCAGTATTATAGTAGTTATATTCTTGTATATAGGGGGCAGTATTATAGTAGTTATATTCTTGTAACTAGGGGCAGTATTATAGTAGTTATATTCTTCTATATAGGGGGCAGTATTATAGTAGTTATATTGTTGTATATAGAGGGCAGTATTATAGTAGTTATATTCTTGTATATAGCAGGCAGTATTATAGTAGTTATATTCTTGTAAATAGGGGCAGTATTATAGTAGTTATAGTCTTGTATATAGGGGGCAGTATTATAGTAGTTATATTCTTGTAAATAGGGGCAGTATTATAGTAGTTATATTCTTGTATATAGGTGGCAGTATTATAGTAGTTATATTCCTGTATATAGGGGCAATATTATAGTAGTTATATTCTTGTATATAGGGGCAGTATTATAGTAGTTATATTCTTGTATATAGGGGCAGTATTATAGTAGTTATATTCTTGTATATAGGTGGCAGTATTATAGTAGTTATATTCCTGTATATAGGGGCAATATTATAGTAGTTATATTCTTGTATATAGGGGCAGTATTATAGTAGTTATATTCTTGTATATAGGGGCAGTATTATAGTAGTTATATTCTTGTATATAGGGGGCAGTATTATAGTAGTTATATTCTTGTAAATAGGGAGCAGTATTATAGTAGTTATATTCTTGTATATAGGAGCAGTATTATAGTAGTTATATTCTTATATATAGGAGCAGTATTATAGTAGTTATATTCTTGTATATAGGAGCAGTATTATAGTAGTTATATTCTTGTATATAGGAGCAGTATTATAGTAGTTATATTCTTGTATATAGGGGCAGTATTATAGTACTTATATTCTTGTATATAGTGGCAGTATTATAGTAGTTATATTCTTGTATATAGGGAGCAGTATTATAGTAGTTATATTCTTTTATATAGGAGCAGTATTATAGTAGTTATATTCTTGTATGTAGGGGGCAGTATTATAGTAGCTATATTCTTGTATATAGCAGGCAGTATTATAGTAGTTATATTCTTGTATATAGGAGCAGTATTATAGTAGTTATATTCTTGTATATAGGGGGCAGTATTATAGTAGTTATATTCTTGTATATAGGAGGCAGTATTATAGTAGTTATATTCTTGTATATAGGAGCAGTATTATAGTAGTTATATTCTTGTATATAGGGGCAGTATTATAGTAGTTATATTCTTGTATATAGGAGCAGTTTTATAGTAGTTATATTCTTGAATAAAGGGGGCAGTATTATAGTAGTTATATTCTTGTATATAGGACCAGTATTATAATGGTTATATTCTTGTATATAGGGGGCAATATTATAGTAGTTATATTTTTGTATATAGGAGGCAGTATTATAGTAGTTATATTCTTGTACATGGGGAGCAGTATTATAGTAGTTCTATTCTTGTATATAGGGGGCAGTATTATAGTAGTTATATTCTTGTATATAGGGGGCAGTATTATAGTAGTTATATTGTATATAGAGGGCAGTATTATAGTAGTTATATTCTTGTATATAGCAGGCAGTATTATAGTAGTTATATTCTTGTATATAGGGGGCAGTATTATAGTAGTTATATTCTTGTAAATAGGGGCAGTATTATAGTAGTTATATTCTTGTATATAGGGGGCAGTATTATAGTAGTTATATTCTTGTAAATAGGGGCAGTATTATAGTAGTTATATTCTTGTATATAGGGGGCAGTATTATAGCAGTTATATTCCTGTATATAGGGGCAATATTATAGTAGTTATATTCTTGTATATAGGGGCAGTATTATAGTAGTTATATTCTTGTATATAGGGGCAGTATTATAGTAGTTATATTCTTGTATATAGGGGGCAGTATTATAGTAGTTATATTCTTGTAAATAGGGAGCAGTATTATAGTAGTTATATTCTTGTATATAGGAGCAGTATTATAGTAGTTATATTCTTATATATAGGAGCAGTATTATAGTAGTTATATTCTTGTATATAGGAGCAGTATTATAGTAGTTATATTCTTGTATATAGGAGCAGTATTATAGTAGTTATATTCTTGTATTCAGGGGCAGTATTATAGTACTTATATTCTTGTATATAGGGGCAGTATTATAGTAGTTATATTCTTGTATATAGGGAGCAGTATTATAGTAGTTATATTCTTTTATATAGGAGCAGTATTATAGTAGTTATATTCTTGTATGTAGGGGGCAGTATTATAGTAGCTATATTCTTGTATATAGCAGGCAGTATTATAGTAGTTATATTCTTGTATATAGGAGCAGTATTATAGTAGTTATATTCTTGTATATAGGGGGCAGTATTATAGTAGTTATATTCTTATATATAGGAGGCAGTATTATAGTAGTTATATTCTTGTATATAGGAGCAGTATTATAGTAGTTATATTCTTGTATATAGGGGCAGTATTATAGTAGTTATATTCTTGTATATAGGAGCAGTTTTATAGTAGTTATATTCTTGAATATAGGGGGCAGTATTATAGTAGTTATATTCTTGTATATAGGACCAGTATTATAATGGTTATATTCTTGTATATAGGGGGCAATATTATAGTAGTTATATTTTTGTATATAGGAGGCAGTATTATTGTAGTTATATTCTTGTACATGGGGAGCAGTATTATAGTAGTTCTATTCTTGTATATAGGGGGCAGTATTATAGTAGTTATATTCTTGTATATAGGAGGCAGTATTATAGTAGTTATATTCTTGTTTATAGGGGACAGTATTATAGTAGTTATATTCTTGTATATAGGATGTCAGTATGATAGTAGTTATATTCTTGTATATAGGGGCAGTATTATAGTAGTTATATTCTTGTATAGAGGAGTAGTATTATAGTAGTTATATTCTTGTATATAGGAGTAGTATTATAGTTGTAGTTGTATTCTTGTATATAGGGGCAGTATTATAGTAGTTCTATTCTTGTATATAGGGACAGTATTATAGTAGTTATATTCTTGTATATAGGGGCAGTATTATAGTAGTTGTATTCTTGTATATAGGGGCAGTATTATAGTAGTTATATTCTTGTACATAGGGGCAGTATTATAGTAGTTATATTCTTGTATATAGAGGGCAGTATTATAGTAGTTATATTCTTGTATATAGGAGGCAGTATTATAGTTGTTATATTCTTGTATATAGGGGGCAGTATTATAGTAGTTATATTCTTGTATATAGGATCAGTATTATAGTAGTTGTATTCTTGTATATAGGGGCAGTATTATAGTAGTTGTATTCTTGTACATAGGTGGCAGTATTATAGTAGTTATATTCTTGTATATAGGGGCAGTATTATAGTAGTTATATTTTTGTATATAGAGGGCAGTATTATAGTAGTTATATTCTTGTATATAGGAGGCAGTATTATAGTAGTTATATTCTTTTACATAGGTGGCAGTATTATAGTAGTTATATTCTTGTATATAGGAGGCAGTATTATAGTAGTTATATTCTTGTATATAGGAGCAGTATTATAGTAGTTATATTCTTTTACATAGGTGGCAGTATTGTAGTGGTTATATTCTGAGGAAAGAGGTAAGGAATGCACACAGGATCACACAGTGCTGGGATTGGAGAGCACACACACACACACACACACACACACACACACACACACACACACTCAAGACAAGAGTAAACGAAGCTAATATAACGGGTACTCACCAGAGGAGAGACCTCCCATTGATCAGTGAGGGCAGAGGGAGGAGAGTGCTGGATAAGAGGTGCTTGTGATCTAGCTAATGACACAGCGCCCCCTCTCCTGTGTTCCCCCCACAATTCCTATCCAGGGGGTACATGTGCCGGAAGGAGGACATCTCTGGAAACACACTCTGCAGGGAGCTTGGCAGGACACTCCTTTGCTGGGGACTCTGGCGACTTTCTCGGCCTGGGGAAGCTCCAATAATAATATCCATATATAGGCAATGATGTCACTGGAGCTACCAGAGGTATCCGTTTAATGGAGGCCTGTCACAGTTGCCATACACTTGCATCGGTCTCCCATAGGCTCCAATGGGAAAAAAATTCTTTTTTACTATACTCTGCGGGGCGGAATATCGTAGTGTACTACTCTATTCCCTATACCTTTTTTGTTTTTCAGTATATTGACATATACTGGCCAGACAGAAGCTAAAAGGACACTTTTTTTTACCTCTGTTTGACAATGGAGCCCTATGGACACGTTTAGCGTGTACTTAGGGAGTTTCTCTGATGTACATGTAGGGCTAAAATGTGATGTGCACAGGCCCTAGGAATGCATAAAATACACAAACCAAATCTGAAAATAGTTTACTGAACAAACAAGAAGCCAGATTTCTATCTGTGATAAGCAGACAATAAGTTAATACTTCTTCTGAGGGTTATCGCTGATCTACAGGAAAAGAGTAAACGTCTTATATTATAATAAAGGTGACATCCTGTGGGTCATACCAGGAATTCTCTTTTCTGGCCAATTATATGTCCAATAATTCATGAACTAAAACCCTTACAATCAGGGCCGCCATCAGGAATTTCAGGGCCCCCTACAGCGAAATTTTCTGGGCCCCCCTACCGTGGCACCGCCTGTTAACGGTACTCCGTCCAGCACTATATCATGCTACCCAGGGCCGCCATCAGGGGGGGTATTAGGGGTACTGATGTGAGAGGCCCGGCCAAACCTAATTGAAAGGGGGGCCCGGCAAACTGCCGCGACTTGCCTTTGGTAGAAAAAAAACAGGCCCCTGCAATGGGTCCCGTTTTTTTCACCAAAAGAATGTCATGAGCTGTGGGCCCCCCTTTCAATTAGGTTTGGCCGGGCCTCTCACATCAGTACCCCTAATACCCCCCCTGATGGCGGCCCTGGGTAGCATGGGGGTCGTCATGGGGGCCGTCAAACACCGCCGCCCGTGCGACCGATCGCGCGCACCCGCAAACTCCCGCGCATGCGCACCGGCGACCGCCTGCAACCGCGCACCGAATTTTGAGGCAGATTTTGACCTGCCCACACTATCTTGCCGCGTTTTTTGCCCGCGGCGATTGAGGACAGCAGACAAAAAACGCAGCGAAAAATGCATTTTCTGCCTCCTATTGATTTCGATGGGAGGTCAGAGGCAGAACCGCGGCAAGAAAGGACGTGCTGCTTTTTCTTTTTTCCGCGACTGGCTCCCATTGATTTCAGATTAAATCAATGGGAGGCGGTTTTGGAAGTTGTTTGGTGCTGATTCTGACGCAGTGTCCGAGTCAATATCAAGGCCCAAAAACTCTGTGAACTGGGCCTTATTGTTAGGGCTTATTCAGACGAACGTGTAATACATCCGTGCAACGTGTGTGATTTTCACGCGCCTCGCACGGACCTATGTTACTCTATGGGGCCGTGCAGACTGTCAGTGATTTTCACGCAGCGTGTGTCCGTGTGTCCGCTGCGTAAAACTCATGACTTGTCCGATATTTGTGCATTGTTCACGCATCACGCACCCATTGAAGTCAATGGGTGCGTGAAAATCACGCCCAGCACTTCCGCAGCCGTATAAACTATCAATGAAAACAGAAAAGCACCACGTGCTACAAACATACAAACAGAGTGTCATAATGATGGCGGCTGCGCAAAAATCACGCAGCCGCGCATCATACGCTGCTGACACACGGAGCTGTTATGGACCTTTTGCATGCGCAAAATGCCACGTTTTTGCGCACGCAAAAAGCACACGCTCGTGTAAATCCGGCCTTAGGGTAGGAACACACTAGGCATGAACGCTGCGGATTTTATGCAACACATTTTATTGTGGAAAATCCGCAGCGTATTACAGTCGCAGCAGAGTGGATGAGATATGAACAAATCTCATCCACACGCTGCAAAAATAAGTGACCTGCAGTGTGGCTTTTGGCTTTTTAAGCCGCAGCATGTCAATGTATTCTGCAGAATCGCTTCTCCTCTGTTGCGGAAATGCTGCGGTTCTGCCGCAAAAATCACAAATGAGAAAAAAAAAAAAGGCACTTTTTTTAATTTATAAAAAAGTTTAGACGTGGCGTTTTGCGCATGCAAAAGGTCCATAACAGCTCCGTGTGTCAGCAGCGTATGATGTGCGGCTGCGTGGTTTTCGCGCAGCCGCCATCATTATGACACTCTGTTTGTATGTTTGTAGCACGTGGTGCTTTTCTGTTTTCATTCATAGTTTATACGGCTGCGGAAGTGCTGGGCGTGATTTTCACGCACCCCTTGACTTCAATGGGTGCGTGATGCGCGAACAATGCACAAATATCGGACATGTCGTGAGTTTTATGCAGCGGACACACGGACACACGCTGCGTGAAAATCACTGACAGTCTGCACGACCCCATAGAGTAACATAGGTCCGTGCGAGGCGCGTGAAAATCAGGCACGTTGCACGGACGTATTACACGTTCGTCTGAATAAGCCCTAACAATAAGGCCCAGTTCACAGAGTTTTTGGGCCTTGATATTGACTCGGACACTGCGTCAGAATCAGCACCAAAAAAGTTCCAAAACCGCCTCCCATCAATGGGAGGCAGAAAATGCATTTTTCGCTGCGTTTTTTGTCTGCTGTCCTCAATCGCCGCGGGCAAAAAACGCGGCAAAAAACGCAGCAAGATAGTGTGTGCAGGTCAAAATCTGCCTCAAAATTCTTTAAGGAATATTGAGGCAGATTTTTTCGGCCTGCAAAATACTCTGTGTGAACAGGGCCATACATAAACAGCACTTTGAGACACTTTACTCACCGTGTCAGAAGAGCTGCTCCCACTCCAGTCCTCTTCAGGCGATGTCTTCGGTCCAGACGTCGTCCTTCACCTCCAAGCTCCAGAAAATGGCGGGGATCGTAGAACTGCCACCGCGCAAGAACTAGACTCCTCCCCCTCTCCTTACGCAGCTACGCTCTGGAGAAGGAGGAGGAGGCGGAGTCGGACGAGGAGGCGGAGGCGGAGTTGGACGAGGAGGCGGAGGAGGACGAGGAGGAGGCGGAGTCGGAGGCGGGCCAGCAGGTAAGTAACTGTGCGCCGCTGTCCCTGTGTGGCTGTCCTTCCCCGTCGATGTACTTGTGTTGCTCCCTCTCGGCGGCGCGTGGGCGCGCGCTTGCGATCGTGCGCGCTCGTACGCGCGCAAGCGGTGGTGTTTTGCGGCGCGGCGGCGGTGATGAGAGGGGGGCCCGCAGCTCGGGGGCCCGCAGCAGCTCACGACATTGTTTTGGTGAAAAGAACAGGCCCCATTGCAGGGGCTTGTTTTTTTCTTCCAAAAGCAAGTCGCGGCAGTTGCCGGGCCCCCCTTTCAATTAACTTTGGCCGGGCCCCCTACAGTACTACCCCTAATACCCCCCTGATGGCGGCACTGCTTACAATGACCCCAAAACCAGGACTATGGGATGTAGCAGTGATCTCCTGAGCAGTGGTCCTGTACAGACTGTCAGTTACTGCTGCAGCATTGGGGCCTGTTCACATGACGCTTTTACCCTTCATTTAGCGTGTACATCGGGATAGCTCTGTACGCTAAACGTGTCCATAAGGCTCCATTAGCCCAAAGCAGGCCAAAAGAGTGTTCTTTTGCCCTCCGACAGGCTGATATACATCAGTATACCTTTTTTTTGGAGGATCGAATAACCTAGTAGACTACACTATTCCATCCTCAGGGATCCCACCAAAAAACGTAAACTGCGCGGTATACAGGTTTTTTTTTAACATGGAAACCTATGGATGACAGATGCCACTATATAGTAGAGGAGAAAAAACAACACAAAGCGCACATCGTGCATCAAATGATAAAGTAAAAAAGCCACAGATAGGTGATCAGTTCTGCTGACCTGGTTGGTTGTGCTAGGAGGATGGGGGCTCACAGGCATATATCCGCTGAGCCAGGGACTGTTGCAGGGAAAGGATTAAGCAAGGGTTAATGTCTCCCTCCCCCTCCCTGGTACTTGGGGTGAGTCAGAGTTCTGTAGGGGGCGTTAGGGGAGGAGAAGGGGTGGGCTTAGGGTAATTAGAGAAGGTATATAGGGGCTGGTTACCTGTAGTGCGGCCTCTTTGAAAGGATTTTTCTTCTAGACATGGATCGTACTCAGCTTCTTCAGGCGCTGAGTGCCACTATCGCCGCAGAAGGGAGCGACTGGCTGCAATCCCTGCTGAGGGAGTCAACTGAGTCTGCTCCTGCTCCTTCGGCCGGGCGGCGTCGTTCGGCGCGGGCGTCTCGTCCGCCGGTCCGGCT
The DNA here is from genome assembly GCF_050947455.1 of Rhinoderma darwinii. NCBI lineage: Eukaryota > Metazoa > Chordata > Amphibia > Anura > Rhinodermatidae > Rhinoderma > Rhinoderma darwinii. The sequence goes on from NC_134697.1 coordinate 12,774,961, forward strand.
CTCTCCCTCCACTTCCGGTGGGGTGCGGCCGGCGGCGAAGGCTGCGAGCGCGGCATGTGTGCCGGCCCCTCCTACGTCGGTAATGCTGCCTCCTCCGGCGTCGGTGCTCCTGGGAACGGGGGTGTCGGCGGCCGTTGTAGGGGATTTGGTTCCCCTCACACAGGGGACCAGGAGAGCCACAGGTGTGCTGGGCCTTAGGCCCCGCCCACTGGGTGGGAGGGGATTCGTGGGGCAGGCCCTGGCGTCGGCTTCTATTTTGGCAGCTGCAGCTGCTTCCCCGGCTGGGAGCGTGCCGCTGCTTCTGCCATCGGAGGGACGGGAGGTGGGGGGGTTTTGAAGGGGAGGGGGAGCGGTGGGTGGACAAATCGGGTGATGATGGCTCCTTTGAGGGGTCGGAGCTCTTCTTTTCGGGCCGGTCAGCTTGGCATGTCAGGTGGTGGCCCCTCCTGTTGATGTGGTGCCTGGGCCGGTGGCAACTGTGTCGGCAGCAAGTATCAGTGGAGAGTGCCGGGATCGGTCTCATAGCAGGCACTGGGCGAGTAGGGCTGGGTCGGGGCGGCGCCACGTATCCGGTCTCAGGCGGTCGAGGAGACATCGGAGTCGTCATTATCATCGGTATAGGCGGTCTCCGTCTGACTCCTCGTCGTCCGACGACTCCCGGGATAGTTGAGGGGCCGCACGGAGCGGTAGCATGAGTATTCGTGCTGCGTCCGAACGGGGGACTCGGAGTCGCCGTTCCTCGGTTGGAGCACCAGGGGTCGTGCCCCCTACACCAGAGGTGGTTTCGGTGGTCCCAGTTGCCACGCCGGCTGAAGTGGGTCTGTCCACGCCAGGAGGTGCGTCTGCTGCTGGACTCGGTGAGTATGCCTGCCTTCGGGCTTGGAATGCTGATAACATTTCTGCCACTGATTTACTGTCTGCGGTGCAATCTCTGGTGGCGGGGGCCGTCTCGTTGCCCGTGGGACCGTCGTCGCAGGCCATGGGGGCGTGGTCCACAGTGGAGGCGTCCACATCTATGTCTCCCTTAGGGGCTCATGTGTCTGATGAGGTGCGCGAGAAAATTGGGAAGAAGGCTTATATTGATATTTGGTCTCTTTTGTCGGTCGATTCGTCGACAGTGGATAAGGAGCGTAGACTTGAAAGGGGTGTGTCCAGGCGCCATGATGATTGGGTGCAGTTGCTCCCGTGGGCAGAGTTCTCCTATAACAACCACACCAGTGAGTCGACCACATCCAGTCCATTTTTCATCGTCTACGGCCAACATCCTCGTATACCTCTTCTTGTTTCTACAATGTCCCAGGTGCCTGCAGCCGACTCCACCTTCAGGGACTTTCTACAGATATGGCAACAGTCCCGATCTTCTATCCTCTTGGCGGTGGACCGCATGAAGAGAAAGGCAGACACAAGAAGACGGGCGCCTCCGCAGTTCCTTCCAGGGACTAAAGTCTGGCTGTCCTCTAGGAATATCCAGCTGAGGGTGCCGTCATGCAAATTTGCCCCGAGGTTCCTTGGTCCCTTTGAAGTCCTGCTACAAATTAACCCGGTATCCTACAAGCTGCGGCTCCCCCCCACTCTCAGGATTCCTAACTCCTTTCACGTCTCCCTGCTAAAACCGGTGGTCCTGAACCGCTGCTCCAGGACTCCTAGTCCCACAGTGGTTCCTGCCGGTCCATCTGGGACTTTCGAGGTAAAGGAGATTCTGGCTACCAAGAAGGTGGGAGGAAGGACATTTTATTTGGTGGACTGGAGGGGGTTCGGCCCAGAAGAGAGGTCTTGGGAGCCAGAGGAGAACATCGATGCCCCTGTTCTTGTGAGGAAGTTTCTCTCTCGCTCTGGTCCCAAGAAGAGGGGGCGTAAGAGGGGGGATACTGTAAAGTCTATGGCCACGGCCCGTCGATCGGTCGTTAACCCCGACGGCCGTGGCCATGGACAGCTTACCTGCCTGCAGCGTCGTCCCCCAGTCAGGCACCGGCACTCTCTTCCGGATTCCGAGTGTCTCCGGCGGGTGCGCGCGCCCGCGCGTGCACGGCCTTAAAGGGCCAGTGCGCGCGTTTTTGTAAAAACTGTAATCTGGCCCAGGATGCCCTGGGCTATAAAAAGGGCTCTGCTCTCTTGCCCTTTGCCAGAGCGTTGTTAGTTTTCCCGTTGTTCGTCTTGCTTATGGTCTCCCAGTGTCTTCCAGCCTCCCAGTGTACCTTGCTCCTGTATTCCGTATCCCGTATCCTGTTTCCGTGCTACCTAGTGCTATTGCCGTGCTGTGCTACCTGCCGTGCTGTGCTACAGTCTACGCTACCCTGCTACGCCTCATCGAACGAATTCCCACCGCCTTGTTCTGGACGTGTTCGCCTCGCCACTGCCTACGATTGCCTCAGGTACTCTCGCTGAACCATTGAACTGTGTACCTTCCGGTTTGGCCAGTGGGTCCACACCCCGCATCGTGACATCCACACCCCGCATCGTGACAGTGGGTCCTCGGGGCAGTGTCAGTTTTTGTTGAGGTCCTTTCAATTTCTCACTCAGCGTTTCGGGGTCCCCCTTTCTGAGGAAAAGACGGAGGGACCGGTGTCGGTGTTGTGTTTTCTGGGCATTGAAATCGACTCGGTTGCTATGGTCTTTCGCCTCCCCGCGGACAAGGTGGTGAAATTGCGTGCCGCATTGGACATGGCTTTGGCTGCGCGGAAGTTGGAGTTGCAGCAGATTCAATCGTTGTTGGGTTTGTTGGTTTTTGCGGGTCATATTATGCCCATGGGGCGGGTGTTTGCCAGGAGGTTGTCCCTAGCTACAGTGGGAGTTTCGGTGCCTTCTCATCACGTTCGTATTTCCAGGTCTGTTAAGGCGGATTTGCGCGTCTGGCGAACTTTCTTGGAGGACTACAATGGGCGTACGTGTTGGAGGGCGCCTTGAGTTTCCAGCAGGGACTTGGAATTGTTTACGGACGCAGCTGGTGCGGTGGGTTTTGGGGCGTTGCTGGGTTCGGCGTGGTGCGCAGAAGCTTGGCCCGATTCCTGGAGGGACAAGGGTTGGTGTGAAAATTTGACGTTGTTGGAATTTTTTCCCATAGTGGTCGCCGTTGAATTGTGGGGTGTGCGCCTCTCCAACAGGTCTGTGGTGTTTTGGAAGGATAATATGAGTGTTGTTTTTGCTGTTAACCAACTTACTTCTTCCTCAGGTCCGGTTTTGGCTTTACTCTGTCACTTGGTGTTGCGTTGCTTGCAGTGTAACATCAGTTTTCGTGCTCGACATATTCCAGGTGTTCATAATGTGGTTGCTGACGCCTTATCTCGTTTTCATTGGCAGGTTTTTCGCTCTCTTTGCCCGCAGGCGGAGCGGGAGGGGATCAACTGCCCGCAGTTTTTGTGGAGGCTGCTGGATCGGAGTTAGTGCCGTTGGTGATGTCGTCCCTGGCGCCCTCTACCTGGGCTACTTACGGTAATGCGTGGAAGGAATGGTTGAGTACTGCGGGGGATAGACGGGTGGGGGATGATCCGGTGCTGCGCACGACTGTGACGTTGGAGTATTTAACAGCTTTGCGCGAGCGTGGTGTTTCGGGGGTGGTAGCTCAGCGGCGTCTGGCCGGGGTTGCTTTCTTTTCCAAGTTAAGGGGGTGGTCGGACGTGACCAAGTCCTTTTTTATTTTGCAAGCCTTGAAGGGTTGGAAGAAGTTGGCCTCCAGGAGGGAGTCGCGTCGTCCGGTGTCCTTTTCTTTATTGCAGGAACTGATAGGGGCGCTGCCGGCGGTTTGTTGTTCTCCGTATGAATCCATGTTGTTTTCAGTGGCTTTCTCGTTATGTTTTTTCGGGGCTTTGCGGATTTCGGAGCTAGTTCCGATGGGGGCGGCTCGGCCGGGGGGGGGGGGTTGCTTTTCGAGGATGTAGTGGTTTCATCGGTGGGGGTTCGCTTCCGTATTCGTCGCTCTAAGACGGATGTGTTTGGTCGGGGTTGTTTGGTTTCGCTTCGGTCTGTACCGGGTTCGGCTTGTCCGGTGGTGGCGGTGTCGACTTTCCTGGGGGTGCGTAGTGGAGGGGTCCAATTTTTGTAGCATTCGGATGGGCGGCCGCTTACCAGGTTCCAGTTTTCTGCTATTTTCCGTAAGGCGTTGGTTCGGGTCGGTAAACCACCGGGTGAGTACGGTACTCATTCGTTCCATATTGGGGCGGCTACGATGGCCAGCGAATTGGGGTTATCAGAAGCGGCAGTGAGGCGCATCGGTAGGTGGAAGTCGGACTGTTTTGCTGGTTACGTTCGCCCGGATCTTATTTTGCATTAATTCCGTTTTCGTTTTAGGTTCCAGACCATCGGTGTGGATTGTCGGGCACTCCTATGTGTTCTGTGCGGAAAGGAGGGCTGCCATACGCCCTGGTGGAAGATCGTTGGGCTGAAATCTATTGGAGGTGCCTCCGGGGCCTGCGCTGGTTGCAGGCACTGCCCGAAGTGGTCGACATCAGCCGGCAACGGCTGGTACCAACTGTTTTGGTTGTGCATTTGGGAGGCAATGATCTGTGTTCGGTTAGGTTGGGGGAGTTGATCTCGCTGATACAGTCGGACTTAGAGAGGTTCTCTTCCCTTTTTCCCCGCTTGGTGTTAGTCTGGTCGGAAATAGTTCCTAGGTTGGTGTGGGACGCGGGATGTGAATGCCATTGAGCGGACGAGGCGCCTCTTGAATACCAGGGTGTCCCGGTTCGTACGAGCTAGGGGAGGTGTGGTGGTTCGTCATCGGGAGTTTGAAGGTGACAACAGGGGATTGTTGCTGCCAGATGGGGTGCAACTGACGGACATTGGGCTCGATATTTTCTGGTCTGGGTTGCAGGATGGGGTTGAGCAGGCTCTATTTTTGTTGTGGGTCGGTGAGCCATGTAGTTAAGGAGTACACGGTCACCTGGTGGCGGTAGTAGAAGGGATTTACCTACATATCCTTGGTTTAGGCAGGCATATAGGTTGTTTATTGACCTATGTTATGGTCATTGTGTTTATATATTTTGTAAATATGTTATTTACATGTTTATTGTATTAATAAAGCTGTGGCCGACCCCCGGGTCAACCCCACTTTAAAAGAGAGTATTATTTTAGTATGGGGGGGAGACGCATGGGTTAAATGTTGCTATATGCATACAGTCATGGGGGCTCACAGGCATATAGCCGTTGAGCCAGGGACTGTTGCAGGGAAAGGGTTAAGTGACGGTTAATGTCTCCCTCCCCCTCCCTGGTACTTGGGGTGAGTCAGAGTTCGGTAGGGGCGTTAGGGGAGGAGAAGGGGTGGGCTTAGGGTAATGAGAGAAGGTATATAGGGGCTGGTTACCTGTAGTACGGCCTCTTTGAAAAGATTTTTCCCTCCCTCCCTCCCTTAGGTATGGTTATATAAAGGTTTGAGTTGGTTTGTTGGTGGTGGAATTGTGTGTGTATTTAAAAAAAAAAAAGAAAAGAAGAACATGAGGCCTCAAACTTTTTATGGTTATTTGGAAGGTTTATATTTGCATAAAACTCCTAATGCAATTCAAATAATGGGCTAGATGCTATTATAAATAAAGCATTCTCCCTTAATTACGGCAAAGGCAACTCCTAGGTATGTATTTAAACAGAAGAGAAAAAACGGAGCATAGAAGCCATATATTAAAAAGAAATAAACTTTATTAATCACATAATTTTAGACAGAACGTCATTTAAAAGAGGTACAAAAAAGGACAGAGAGACTCTATAATGTTCCAGTTTGCACATGAAAGGCAGACTCCCTACATCACTGATGGGAACGTATAGTACATTCTAAGAGAGGAATGTGAGGGATAAGTGGTGGAAAATATAGTAGCACTAAATCATCCTGTAGTGTCTGTTGGTTATAGTCTATAAGTTGGAGACATAGTAGTCAGATAAATATCAGGTACTTATAAACAAGAGACAATCAGTCACGAACAGATATTATTCCACCCCTCCCCCCTTCCATCAAAAAGCCTTACCCATATTGGTGTTACAGGGAAGTCTGGATGTCATGCGAAGGACCCCAACGCGTGTTTCGCGGTGTGCTTCCTCAAGGGGTACATAGTGTCTAAAAACTGTCAAGCCTTAAATAAGATCAGACCCAGGTGTATTCACTCATTTTCTTTATCCAACGAAAGCACGGCGCATGTCCCTTGCCAAAACCGGAAGTGAGGCATTCCCCACTTCCAGCCCCCAGCGCCGTAGCGCACATCCAGGATCCCCGACGCGTACAGGGATCCCGGACATGCGCAGTGCGCTATGGGAGGCGGGAACGGGGCAGGCCAAACATCGGCAACATACAACAAGACTGCGCTCCTCACTGGACAACCAAAACGGAGTAGGAAAAAGTGAGTATTTATATCCCGATCATCACTTACGATCTAAGAGTAGCCGATTTTGAGAGTACTCCCTTTGGCTTAAAACTAATTGATGAAGAATAAAAGGAATAAAACCAATTCAAATGTGTGATCATGCGACAACAAAAAAATGTGTTGTGTATGTTAACATGTAAATGTGTATACGAACCAAGAACACCCTCATACATGTCAGTAGAGCAAAACTTTTGCTCCACATATCTGATGGTGTATGGTAGTAATATTTTTTTTGAAAACAGTATTGTACTGTTCAACCTATAAAATTGAGTGCAAGAAAAACTTTATCTCCCCTGAAAGAATCGGAGAGTTGCTATAGTGACATGTGAAACACAGAGTAAAGAAAAAAATGCGAACATTATAAACCATGTACATAATAGTTCAATTGTAGGATTGCTGTAGGGCATAGGGCAATTACTGCCCATGCCCAAAAGCAAAAATAGTGCCAAGACAAAAAAGTGATTAAAATGATGTCTTCTGAATTAAAAAGGGGAGAAAATACATGAATAAAGGCTATTATCTGCACATATTAAAGGACAATGAAATAAATAGTATTCATTTCTTTTCCATCCATGTTTTGGGGAAGGTATCCAGCTCAAAGTTTCAAATTCCTATAGAGAAGGCTGTCAGACTGAAAGGAGACGATACATCAAGTACCTATATGACATAATATAAGACACAGAATTAAAAAATTGATTAAAAGCATGTTGGTGGTAGAATAATACGTTTGGAGAAATGGGGCAAAATTTAGTTGTTCATTAAGGCCACAGGGCGTCATAGAACCTAGTTTGACAATCCACATACATTCTCTTTGGGCCAGGAGCTTCTTCAAATTACCCCCTCTGATGCCACAATGTATGCGGTCAATACCGCGGATCCTAAGAGAATTTGGACTACAGCCATGGTGTTTTTTGAAATGTCTAGGCAGCGTTTTGAGTTGTCTAGAGTCATCTATTGCGTTTGCTCCAGTGATATCACGTACATGCTCTCTAGTACGTATCCTCAACTGTCTGGATGTCAAACCTACATAAACCTTTGGGCATCCACAAAGTGCATAATACACTACATGTGTGGTGCTACAGGAGATGTAGTCCCTGATTTTAAATGTTCTTGTTCCCTCCACTGATGTGAAGTCGCTTGCTCTACTAATATTGGAGCATGCAATGCAATCACCGCATGGATAACATCCAACTTTTGGTTCCCGTGAACCGAAAGGGTTGATATATCTTGGTACATAGTGGCTCCTAGTCAAAAGATCTTTGAGGTTTCTGCTCCTCTTAGCCGTCATCATAGGCCTTTGAGATAGACATTGCGCTAAAGCTGATTCTGATCTTAAAATCGACCAGTGTTGCCCAAGGATTGTCCTCCATTTTTTCCCATTGATTATTGTATGTTGTTATAAAACGTATGTTGTTGTCTACAGTTTGATGGGTTTTAGTTCGTAATAAGTCACAGCGTGGTGTTCTTTTGGCCCTATTGTATCCCGATTTTATGAGACGTCTACAAATCTAGATTTGAGTTCCTCCGACTGTTGTTCGAAAAGTCTATCTGTGGAGCAGATCCAAGGTTATTTGGAAGGTGTTGTTTAAAAAAAAAAATAATAATTATAAAAAAAAAAAACACAAACGAGAGGTGAAAAGATTTTCCTCATGGTGGTCAACAAGTTGGTTACTGGTTTGTTCTGGGCACAATGGTGTCTTGCTGGGATATTTTGTATTATGGTGTTTTATGTCACAGCGGGCGGTAGTAGAAGGGGATTTACCTACATGTCCTTGGTTAGGCAGGCATACAGGTTAGTCATTGTGTTTATATATTTAGTAAATATGTTATTTACATGTTTATTGTATTAACCCCTTAATGACCGGGCCTGAAAAGACCTTAATGACCAGCTAAATTTTTCTGTTTTTGCCTCTCTGCCTTTCAGCAGCCATAACTTTTTTATTTTTTCATTGACGTGGCTGTATGAGGCCTTGTTTTATGCGAGAGAAATAGTATTTTTTTACGGCGTGAATATAGGAAAAAGCGATACTCAGCACAGTTTTTCCTGTTTATTTTTTATCCCGTTCACGTTTCACTCTAAATAACCCATTCGATTAATTCTTCAGGTTATTACGGTCGTGTAGATACCTAATATGTGTAGGTTTTTTTTTTTTATTTAGTGTAGGGGCAATAAAATGTATATTATGCAAAATAAAGACTCTTTTGGGGACTTTTTTTTTATTTATTTATTTTTTTTGTTACTTTTTTTTTTAATCCCATCAAGGGATAACTTTATTTGTAACTTTTTTTTTTTACTTGTAATGTATTAGCATACTCCTGTACGCTAATACATTACACTGTGTCACTATGACACAGGCTGCTGATCGGGCAGCACATAGTGTCCCCGAACAGCAGGCAAACAGAACAGACAGCCCTGGGGTCCTTTGTAGGTCCCCAGGGCTGACTGCAGAGGGATTCCCCGGTGTTTGATCGCATCACCGGAATCCCGGTGATGCAATCAAAGAGGGGAATTCCCTTTGATCATGCCGCGGTCACGGACCGCAGTAATCAAAGGGTTAAACAGCTGGGGTCCGAATGTTTTCTGACCCCAGCTGTGTTCAGGAGGCTGCTCTAAGATCAGGAGCTGTAAATTGCAGCTCCTGCTTAGAGGATGAGCGCTCACACGAGCGCTCATCAGCCTGATCTACAGCGACGCCAAAAGACGTCCCTGTAGATTAAGCACCTGCACCGCCTGACGTCAAAAGACAGTGGGGGGTCGGGAAGGAGTTAATAAAGCTGTGGCCGACCCCCGGGTCAAACCCACTTTAAAAGAGAATTATGTGTCGGTTGTTGTATTATTTTAGTATGGGGGGGAGACGCATGGGTTAAATGTTGCTATATGCATACAGTCACATCATCCCTGAAAGCGTGTTTTAAAATATTGCTGCAGCCTGGGTTCCGATCCGGATCTAAAGGGTCCAGTGGTAAATGGTAAATTGAGAAGTTTAAGGAAAAAACGGATTTTCCCTGGCACTGCTAACTGGTAAAACCCTTCTTGAGTAATGAGGATTGAAACAAGCACATGTAATATCAGATATTGTAATTACTACGTGTTTCAAGGCCGGACCGGCCTCTTCATCAGGTAAAATACAAATGCTATTGTAACGTCTGTGGTCGCTGACCACAAACTCCTTCCATCCAGTCGACGCCCCTCTCTCAAGAGATGTTTGCACATACGGCCGTCCTGCTCCACAGTGAGCACCAGAGTGCGGTCACGAGCTCAGTCCAGACTTGAGAAGCCAGAGCACAAGCATGTTTGTGATTGAGCTAATTGGTCCAGAGTACCCTGGGCTATAAGAATGTTCCAGCCCATCCTCCCACGCCTGAGCTTTGTTGTGTATTCCTAGTCTGTCTTGCATATGGCCCCCTAGTGTTTCCTGCTCCCAGTGTTCCTGTTCCTGTATCCTATACTTGTATCCTGATCTAGTGCCGTGCTGAGCTGTAGTCATGCTGTGCTGTATACCACGCCTGTCCTGCTTCTCCACGCCTGACGTCCACCTGCTGCTAAGTTCCTGCCAAGCCTGCCTCGCTACTGTCCGAGCTGCCACAGGTACCCTATACGAACTATAGACTTTTACCTGCGTCCTGTTGGCCAGCTGCCTTACCGCCAAGACGGTACGGCCCAGTGGGTCCACGAACCCTACGGGACAGCTATCATGATAGTATTTGTATTTTACTTGATGAAGTGGCCAGTCCGGCCTTGAAACGCGTAGTAATTAAAACAATATCTGATATTACATTTGCTTGTTTTAAATCCTCATTACTCAAGAAGGGTTTTACCATTTAGCAGCGCCAGGGAAAATCCGTTTTTTTCCTCAAACTTCTCAAATTACCAGATGCCACTATATGGCACCCATCAGAGGTATAATGCATACCTCAGGGAGCTTCTTAACCCCTTCCCGCAAAATCACGTACAGTTACGTCATGGGAGATGGACTGTTCCCGCATCTTGACGTAACTGTACGTCATGGAGATGAAGCTGGCTCAGGAGCTGAGCCAGCGACATCACCGCTGGGTGACAGCTGTATGTTACAGCTGGCACCCTGAGGTATCGGCCAGGACCGGAGCTAGCCTCCGAGCCGACCGATTAACCCCTCACATGCTGCGTTGAATAGCGATCGCAGCATGTGAGGAGTTTATAGCCACCGGCGCCCCAGCAACATGATCGCTGGGTTGCCGGTGGCTGCAAAGGCGATCGGAGGGCTAATGCTTACCTCCCGGTCCGCGAGCAACGGAATCCTCCTATGCCCCGTCGTCGGCGGGGCCCAGGAGGCTTCCGGTACCATCGGCAAGATGGCGCCGGCTCAGCTTCCGGCTCAGAAGCTGAGCCGGCGTCATCAGCAGTGGGTGTCCGCTGTATGTTACAGCGGACACCCCGATCTATCGCCAGGAACCGGAGCTAGCTCCGATTCCTGGCATTAACCCCTTCGATGCAGCGATCCATTGTGATCGCTGCATCCTAGAGGTTTGTAGCAAATCGGCAGCCTTGCCACGCGATGGCAAGGCTGGCGACTGCTACCATGGCAACAGGAGCCCTAACAATGGACTCCTGTCTGCCATTACGTAAGCTGATTAGGCCCCGCCCAGAGGCGGAGCCTGATCGGCTTGCTGTCAGTGAACAACTGACAGTTCTAATACATTGCACTACATAGGTAGTGCAATGTATTAGAACATCAAACAAACTGTTGGACCTTCAAGTCCCCTAGTGGGACTAAAGAAAAGTGTCAAAAAAAGTGTCAAAAAAGTAAAAATAAAAGTTGTAAAAAATACAATAAAAGTTTCAAATAATAACACAAAACACAATCGCCCTTTTTCCCTTATCAAGTCATTTATTATTGAAAAAAATAATAAAGCCATACATATTTGGTATCGCTGCGACCGTAACGACCTTAACTATAAAAATATTATGTTATTTATTCCGCACAGTGAACGCCGTAAAAAAAATAACTAAAAAATACTGACATAATTGCTATTTTTTGGTCACTTTGTCTTCCAAAAATTGAAATAAAAAGTGATCAAAAAGTCGCATGTACCTAAAAATGGTACCTATAAAAACTATAACTCGTCTCGCTAAAAACAAGCCCTCATACAGCTCCGCCGACTAAAAATTTAAAACCGTTATGGCTCTCACAACTTGGCGACAGAAAAAATCCATTCTCTTTACAAAAGTTATTTTATTGTGCAAAAAGTTGTAAAACATAAAAAGTGCTATAAATTAGGTATCACCGGAATCGGACTGACCCGCAGAATAAAGGTAACATGTAATTTATAACACGTGGCGAACGCTGTATAAAAAGAACTAAAAAAATATGCCAGAATTGCTGTTTTTTGGTCACCTTGCCTCCCAAAATAAAAGGATAACAAGTGATCAAAAAGTCGCGTGTACCCCAAAATGGTACCAATAAAAACTACAGCTCGTCCCGCAAAAAAAAACAGCCCTCATACCACTACGTCTATGAAAAAATAAAATTAGTCAAGGCACCAATAAGCCAGGAAATAAAAATATGCAGTTGTGCAGCCCGAGGGGAACATTTCTTCTGTTTCAAGTGGCGAATTATCAAGGCCCCTAAAATTAGGGATCCAGGAAGGGGAGGGCCCAAACATATCTGCTGGAAGTGAGGGCGCCCGTATTATACCAGGACAACACTTCCCAGCAAAATTCCCCAAACTTCAAAGGTGCCGAGTGCGGACCAAAAGGGGGATAAGTAAAGACCATTTATTAGTGCGACACCGGCCTGTGCAGAAAGGATTGTGTCACAGCATAACACACATCTATGGATTATTTTATTGTTTTTTTTTTACCCCACTATACCACCTGACTATGGCCCTTATATACTCCGCCCGCCTTACATGTACCCCAACATTATAAACGGAAACACCAGTAAGACTCCAAACAAAACTACTACAAGCAAAATCCACGCTCCAAAAGCCAAATGGCTCTACCTCCCTTCTGAACCCTACAGTGTGCCCAAACAGCAGTTTACTTCCACATATATGGCATCGCCATACCCGGGAGAACCCTTTTAATAATTTTTGGGGTGTGTGTCTCCAGTGGCACAAGCTGGATATTGGCATATCTATTGAAAAACCATTTTCACTCTGCAACATCACGTGCACACCAATTTCTGCCAATCACCTGTGGGGTTAATATGCTCACTACACCACTAGGTGAATACCTTGAGGGGTGTAGTTTCCAAAATGGGGTCACTTCTGGGGGGGATCCACTGTTTTAGTCCCACAGGGACTTTGCAAATGCGACATAGCGCCCAGAAACCAATCCAGCAAAATCTGTACTCCAAAAGCCAAATGGCGCTCCTTCCCTTCTGTGCCCTACTCTGTGCCTAAACAGCAGTTTATGACCACATATGTGGTATTGTCATACACAGGAGAAGTTGCTTTACAAGTGTTGTGGTGCTCTTTTACATTTATTTGTTGAGAATATGAAACATTTTCAGCTAAAACTACGTCTTATTGAAGAAAAAGGATTTTTTTTATTTTCACTGCCCAATTCTAATAAAATCTATGAAACACCTGTGGGGTCAAAATGCTCACTACACCCCTAGATGAACTCCTCAAGGGGTGTAGTTTTGTGAATGGAATCACTTTTGGGGAGTTTCCACTGTACTGACACCTTAGGAGCTTTGCAAAAGTGACATGGTGTCAAGAAACCAATCCAGCAAAATCTGGTCTCCAAAAGCCAAATGGCACTCCTTCTCTTCTGATCCTTGCCGTGTGCCCAAACAGCAGTTTATAACCACAAATGGGGTATTGCCGTACTCCAGAGAAATTGCTTTACAAATGTTGGGGTTCTTTTATTCCTTTATTTGTTGAGAAAATGAAAAATGTTGAGCTAAAGCTACGTCTTATTGGAAAAAAAGGATTTTTTTTATCTTCACTGCCCAATTCTAATAAAATCTATGAAACCCCTGTGGGTTAAAAATGCTCACTAAACCCCTAGATGAATTCTTCAAGGGGTGTAGTTTCCTAAATGGAGTCACTTTTTTGGTGTTTTCACTGTTTTGGTCCCTTAGGGGCTTTGCAAATGCGACGTGGTCTCCGCAAACCATTCCTGCTAAATTTGAGCTCCAAAAGCCAAATGGCGCTCTTTCCCTTCTAAGCTCCGCCGTGTGTCCAAAAAGCCGTTTATGACCACATGCAGGGTATTGTTTTACTCGGGAGAAATTGCTTTACAAAAGTAGTGGTGCATTTTCTCCTTTTAGTCCTTGTGGAAATTAGAAAAAATTAGCTAAACCTACATTTTCTTTGAAAGAATGTAGATTTTCATTTTCACGGCCTACTTCCAATAATTTCTGCAAAAAACCTGCGGGGTCAAAATGCTCACTATACCCCTAGATAATTTCCTCAAGGGGTATAGTTTCCAAAATGGTGTCACTTTTGGGGGATTTCCACTGTTTTGGTGCCGCAAGAGCCTTTCAGATCCGACATGGAGCCTAAAATATTTTCTAATAAAAAGGAGGCCCCAAAATCCTCTAGGTGTTCCTTTGCTTCTGAGGCCGGTGCTTCAGTCCATTACCACACTAGGGCCACATGTGGGGTATTTCTAAAAACTGCAGAATCTGGGCAATAGATATTGAGTTGCATTTCTCTGGTAAAACTTTCTGTGTTACAAAAAAAATAGATGAAAAATGAATTTCTGCAAAAAAAAAAAGAAATTTGAACATTTCACATCTAGTTTGCCTTAATTCCTGTGAAATATCTAAAGGGTTAAGAAACTTTCTAAATGCTGTTTTGAATACTTTGAGGGGTGAAGTTTTTAAAATGGGGTGACTTATCGAGGGTTTCTAATATATAAGGCCCTAAAATCCACTTCACATCTGAACTGGCCCCTGTAAAAATAGCCTTTTGAAATTTTCTTGAAAATGTGAGAAATTGCTGCTAAAGTTGTAGGCCTTGTGATGTCATAGAAAAATAAAAGGATGTTCAAAAAACGATGCCAATCTAAAGTAGACATATGGGGGATGTTAATTAGCAACAATTTTGTGTGGTATTACCATCTGTCTTACAAGCTGATACATATAAATTTAGAAAAATGCAAATTTTTTAAATTTTTCGCTACATTTTGGTGTTTTTCACAATTAAATACTTAATATATCGAGCAAATTTTGCCAGTAACATAAAGTCCGATGTGTCACGAGAAAACAATCTCAGAATCGCTTGGATAGGTATAAGCATTCCGGAGTTATTACCACATAAAGTGAAACATGTCAGATTTGAAAAAATCGGCTGTGTCCTGAAGGCCAAAACAGGCTGTGTCCTTAAGGGGTTAAGGGCCGGTGTCCCCGTACAGAGCATCAGGTAGTGCTCGGCCGGGGGATTCCGGCCCTGGGGCAACCCCTGACATCACTGCCCATATATGGACAGGGCTGTAAGGGACTTTTAACTACGGAGTCCCCGGCCAGAGCATCAATAGCCCTCTGGCCAGGGACTGGGTAATCCCCTGACGTTTCTGTCCATATTTGGACTGTTTCTACCCTCTCAAGAGGGTGCCCGGCCGAACACATAAACTGCTGCACTTTGGTTTAGTTGGCAGCCATGACACTACACCCCCAGTTTGGTAACTAATGACAGTGGTCGGGAAGAAGTGTGTCCCCAGACTGCTGTCATGGATAGCCGAGAATCCATGGAAACGCACCAAATTGTGGTGCCGATTGTCAGCCAGAATCACCGCTGGGGAAAACAGAGGTAAAAAAAACAAAAAACCAATACTAAGCTCACTGGCATTGTCATAGCGACGCATCCCTCTGTCCCCCCTGCAGCCCGGCCTCCTGGGATGACACTGCAGCCCATGTGATCGCTGCAGTCTGTTAATTGGCCGCAGTAGTCACATGGGATTAAACGTCATCCCAGGAGGCTGGACTGAAGGGAGAACAGCGGGGAAGAAAAGGAGCCATCACCATGACAACGCTCGGGAGGAATGTAGACTTTATTAAAATAATTTTAACAAAAAAAGTCTTTTTTTTTTTTTAGATTTGCGTTTTTTGCAGCAAGATCGCAGCGTTTCTGCCGCAAAAATAACAAATCTTGCAGATTTTACCTCCCATTGAATTCAATTGTGAAAACCCAGGACAAAAGTGCAATGATTCTGCAGCATAAACTGACATTTTGCGGATTAAAAAATCGCACGCAGGTCAATTTATGAAGGTTTTCTCAGCTGATTTTTTACGCAGCGTGTGGATGAGACTTGTTCATATCTCGTCCACTTTGCTGCTGCTGTAATATGCTGCGGATTTTCCGCACAGAAATCCGTTACGGAAATTCTGCAGCGTTTACGCTACGTGGGAACTCCGCTTACGCCCTCTTGCACTCGTCCGAATTCCACTTTTGCCGTTTTACCCAATAGTTTTCACGGGCCCATTTACTTCAGTGGGTGAATCGGGTCGGTGAAAACGGACCCGTCTCTACGATCCGTGGAAAGAACATGTCCTATCTTTCCACGGATCACGGACGGGTCGTCCTATCTTTCCATGGATGGATCGTGTGTGAGAGCCCTAAGAGTAATTGCCTTCCTCTTATACCAGGCTAATGCCTTTGCCCACACTGGTTTCCTGCGCCAGCAGCTGCTTGTCCGCTCATGCAGAATAATATACGACAGAGGCAGCAGAGATTCGCTCAACCTCCAACTTGTAAGGTAGCAAATGTTTCCTGTATGTACAACATAATATAGGTCGTCAGTTGTTCTGGCAAACGGCTCCTGATACACCTGTATGATATATGTCACCCTAAAAGGACATAACTATCTACACTACATGGAAAAAAGTATTGGGACACCTCTACATTCCACCTACAGGAGCTTTTATGACGTCCCATTCTAAATCCATAGACATCAATATGGAGTTGGTCCCCTGTTTTAGTAATACAACTTTCACTCATCTGGGGTCTTTCTACAAGATTTTGGGGTGTCTGTGGGAATTTTTGTCCATTCATCCAGAAGAGCATTTGTGAGGTCAGACACTGATGTTGGGGGGAAGGGGCCTGGCTCACAATCTCCGTTCTAGTTCATCCCAAATGTGTTGGATAGGGTTGAGATCAGGACTCTGTGCGGCAAGTCAAGTTCTTCCACCCCAAAATCCCGAAACCAACCAACCAACCGACCAACCATGTCTTTATGGACCTTGTACACTGGGGCGGTCATGCTGGAACAGAAAAAGCCAAACCCCAAACTGTTCCCACAAAGTTAGAAGCTACAATCATCCAAAATGTCTTGGTGTGCTGACGCATTAAGAGGTTACTTCACTAGAGCGAAGCGGCCGACCGCTGAAAAACAACCCCATAGCATTACCCCTCCTCCACCAAACTTTACAGCTGGCACAATGCAGTCAGACAGGTGACGTTCTCCTGGCATTCACCAAACCCAGACCCATCCATCAGACCGCCAGATAGAGAAGCGTCACTCCACAAAACACGTTTTCGCTGCTCCAGAGTCCAGTGGCAGCGGCTTTACATCACTCCAGCCGACGCTTGGCATTGTGCTTGATGATGTGAGGCTGGCATGCAGCTGCTCGGCCCTCAGGCCATGAAGCTCCTGGGCACAGTTCAAGTGCTGATGTTAATACCAGGGGAGGTCTGTACTCTGCAATTATGGAGTCAGCAGAGCGTTGGCAACTTGCTCCTCAGCACTCGGCCCCCCGCTCTGTAACTTTACATGGTCTGCACCTCGTGGCTGAGTTGCGGCAATAATATCACTCACAGGTGATGGTGGAATATCTAGGAGGGAAGAAATGTCATGGACGGACTTGTTACACCGGTGGCGTGCTATTACGAGACCGCGCTGGAAGTCACTGATCTCTTTACAACAACCTGTTATATCACTAATGTCTGTAAAGTGACTGCAGGGCGAGTGCCGGATGTTATACACCGGGGGGAATGGGACTGAAGGAAACATAGGAATTTAATGATTAAGAGGGGTGGGGGCAATACTTTTCTCCAATAGTGCATCTTAGAGTTGATTGGTCCTATGTATAAATATTCTGCTCTAAGACATATCCAGCAGAGCTCGATTAGAGAACCTACTGTGGCTGATCGCTACCAGAGGTATGAGGACTCGGTGTGGTAGATCGCTACCAGAGGTATGAGGACTCGGTATGGCTGATCGCTACCAGAGGTATGAGGACTCGGTGTGGTAGATCGCTACCAGAGGTATGAGGACTTGGTGTGGTAGATCGCTACCAGAGGTATGAGGACTCGGTGTGGCTGATCGCTACCAGAGGTATGAGGACTCGGTGTGGCTGATCGCTAACAGAGGTATGAGGACTCGGTGTTTCAGGTCACCACTAAGGTGTGAGGGCCTGGAGGTATGGGGAAATTGGGATCCCCTTTCTAGTGATTGATAGGGGTCTAGGCAGTGGGTCCCCCGGCGATCATACATCCCTTTAAAGATGGACATGCACTTTAAAGGGTAATTCCCATTTTAGACATTCATGGTATATCCACAGTATATGCCATAAATGTCTGATAGATGCAGGGTTCTGCTTTGGGACCCATACCTATCTCAAGAACAGGGGTCCTCCCACCCCACTAGGTGAGGCAGTAGCTGCCCACCACATCCAGGAAGTGACTGACTTATTAGAGAGGTAGCTGGCTTATGGACTATGTCCATGTCTCTTCTTCTTCAGGTGAGGTAACCGTACAGGGATAATTGTTGGGACAATCTTTGGCGCTATATTCCTCCTGCTTCTCCTCCTCCTTCTTGTAGGGTTTCTGATCTGCTGCAACAGTTAATAAACTTACCATTGACCACAAGATGGCCCCATTGTCCTGCTGACTATACTGACTAATGGCCCAATTATTACCAGGCTAAGTCGCATTGATCTTACTCCATAGAAATTGGAATTTAGCCCCATGATGATGGGGCCTTTTTGGCCTTCAGAATGCAACAATTTTGTAAATTTTTTTTTGAACGTTGCATTCCAAGAGCCAGAACTTTTATATTTTTGCATAGCCATATGAGGGCTTGTTTTTTTGCATGACGAGTTGTATTTTTTTTAAATTTTGGGGTATATATAATGTATTCTATAAGTTTCATAATTGTTTTTTAAAGGGGTAGAAAAGAAAAGCAATTTTGCCATTTTTTATTTTTGCTTTTACGATGTTCACCGAGCGCTATATAAGACATGTTAACTCTATCCTGCCGGTCAGTGCGATTACGGTGATACTAAATGTATATAGTTTTTGTTTATGTTTTACTACTTTTACACAATACACTTTAAAGAAAAATCATTTGTTTTTTTGTCGCCATACATAACTTTTTATGGACCAAGCTGGGTAAGGTCTTTTTATTTTTGCGAGAAGAGTTGACATTTTATTAGTACAATTCTTTTTTTTTTATCGCTTTTATTTAGTTTTTTTGTGAGGCGGAATAAACCAAAAACAGCAATTCTGCAATTGTTTTTATTTTATTTTTTATGGTGTTCATAAATAACATGAAAATGTTATAGCTTGGGTCCTTATGAACGTGGCGATACCAATTATGTTAATTTTTTGGATATAATTTTTTTGCATAATAAAGCATTTGTATTGGGGTAAAAAGTTTTTTGTGTCTTTTTTAATATTTGTAAACATTTGATTACATTTTTTTAGACTTGATCGCTGATATAATACACGGTGATACTTCTGTATTGCAGTGTATTATATGCCCAGAGGTTGGGTTTAATAGGTGTGCTAAGATGGCAGCCCTGTGGCCATTGTTAATCCCCTGACTGCCATAGCAACCCATCGGCACTCTACTTTAGCATTGGGGCTGACAGAGGGAATCCCCGTCCCTCTGTCTAACCACTTAAATGCCGCAGTCAGCATTGACCATGGCATCTAATGGGTTTAAGGCCCGGACCTAATTAATCTCCGATTCTGGCTATTAGAGCGAGGTTTCAACTGTGTAATACCGCCGACACCCGCAAGTCCCCACTTGCGCCATCACTATGATGTACAGTACATTAATATAATTTAATGGAAACAGTATAGTTCCCATTACGCAAATGTACTTCATAGGGCGTTAAGGGGTTTTAGAAATCCTCAAGACATAATCTGTTTTGGGTTCCAAGAGAACCGTACATGAAGCTGCTCTTTGTCATTAAAGTTGTGTGAAATTTATATGAAATACTGGAAGACCGTTTCAGGATCATCAAGAACATGACATCACTGCCCCCGATGGTCAACCTGAACTAACCTCTATCTGTATGTTTTTGAAATGTGTATAAAGAAACTAGGACCTGGAAGTAGCCCACTTGGGTAGAACGTGTTCATGTAGATATAGTCCAGTTGGACTCCAGCCCAGGATCCCAGAGCAGAACATTGGTTCACATGATATTCCTTCGGGCTTTCATACTCTCCGTTGTACTCAAGCATTAAACATTTTTTGTAATTGATCCAAGCCAATACAATGGGTTACCAGTTATTGTCCCCTATTTAAAATGGGTCCGCTAGGCTGCCTAAAGCATAAGCCACCCCTAGTCTTTATCTATTTAGGGAGTGGACCAAGAAGGCAAGACGTCTTACATTTTACATTTATTTGCAATTTTTAGTCAACCCAGGAAATCCCAAAACATCTCAAGCACCTTCCTTTCGGTATTATCCCATATTTGTCTTCTAGACTTCTAATTATTGAAATTCGACTATAAACAACTTGTGGACTTTGACTGATGCAGGAAACACTTTTTGCCCAAGTTCCTTTAGTCTGCTCGGGAACAGACCTCCCAAAGGAACCTCATAGGATAAGCAGTGGAAAATTTCACATATGTTACGTAACAGACGTCTCCCTCAGAAGCTTAAGTCTTCTTCTAGATCAAAGGTTATTAGGGAAATGCACCAATTTCCCAGCAAATGTTGTTTATATGATAACATTGCCATATCTATTGTTAATGCCCTATGTATTACTGTATGTTCTAAAACCCCTATATGATCAAAGATGTTTACCTAGAGCCATATGATAGAGGTGGGGGAGGCAATATTGGGGCAGCCATGTTGTTCCTGTCTTGTGAGTTAACTTATGGACATATTGGCTGAAGTATCCCCACCACGATGCCCAGCCTTACCTGACCTATTTGGTCTCCACTTGTACAAAGGTGAATGCAGGACATACATAGAGGAAATAGATTAAAAAGCAAACCCATTGGTTAACACTTCACACCTTTAACCACGTAGGATTGGAGAACTTGTTTGCGCTCTATCTCATTGGGTTAATTCCCTACATCCGATGTAGGACATGTGAAGGGGGGATGACCACACAGGTTCTCACTACCCATTAAAATACGGGATTCAGCCAACCTGGGTTGGACCGCCTCTCTCCAGAACCCCCATAGCAGCGGCATGGTCTACCTCCATGGTACATAAGTACTTGAATAAATAATGTGCTGAGCCTTGGGTAGAGGTAAAAGGCGTCATTGCCTTGGGACCTCCACCAGACTGTCCACACCATGCATGGACTGCTCTAATCTTCTTCGTTGGCCGGTCTCCTCTAACTTGCCTCATGATGCCAACTGGGGTATTTATCAAGCATTGAATGATATTATCATTGGGGCATGGTATAGCACTATTATGTAGGCACCATAGGGTAGTACTATGTAGGCACTGTTTGGTGGTATTACTTGACATACCTTGACTTGTTCCTCCAACATCAAGCCTGCTAATAAAACCCAAAATCACAACCTGAATGAATTTAGCATGGAATAATAATATGTGACTAGCCCGCCGGTCGTCAACCTAGCCGAAGACCTAATGGGATCCACCCTCCAGTTGGCCCCTCACAGGGGGCATTTCTAAGCTCAGATTGTCTTCTCCTTTCTTTGACTTGCCTCTCCGCTACACATCCATGAGTTTTACACGACAAGACCTGCAGAACCACATTCCTGCTCGCTGTATTCTTCTCACGTGACTTTAACTGTGTAAATCAGTTGCGTAGATTCTATAAATTTTACATTATTTTTAGGCTAGTGCCACACCGTGATTTTTTACACTAGTGGACACTAATGTCCATGGCTCATGTGCGGTAACACAATACTTTTTAAAGGTTTGTGACATCATGCAGAAAAAGTCACAGGGAGGCGCTATCCTCCGCTGGTTGTCCTTCTGTAAAAAATGCTGCACTCAGGGGTGTAGCTATAGGGTGGCGAGAGTAGTAGCTGTAGCCCTCTGGCTCTTCTGCCACATCAGTATTATACATGGCATATGGTATATGTTTACATTGGGGCCTAGGAGCATCTTGTTAAAGGGTAACTAAACTTTCAGAAAACTTCTGATGTCATAGTGACATATGAGAAGTTTTGATCGGTGTGAGTCCGAGCACTGAGACCCCCCACCGATCGCTAAAATGAAGTGGCAGAAGCGCTCAGGTGAGCGCTGAGCTGCTTCATTTCTGATCGCATTTCTCAGAAATCCGAGCAAGTGGTGTACGGGCTCATAGACTTTCTATTGAGTCCATACACCGTTACCTCAGCTTTCCGAGAAAAAACGATCAGAATCCAAGCAGCTCAGCACTCACCCGAGCGCTTCTGCCGCTTCGTTTTAGTGATCCGTGGGGGTCTCAGTGCTCGAACCCCCACCGATCAAAACTTCTGACATGTCACTATGACATGTCAGAAGTTTTCTGAAAGTTTAGTTACCCTTTAAGAATCTGGCTCCCCCTCTTGGATCTCCCTTCTAGAGCCCTGCGTACCAGAAGTGACACGGAACGTAAATGTGGTTCCCCACGTCTAGTAAGAGAATATCTTTTATATGGGCACTGCATTGGCAGGGAAACTATGGGCACTCCTATGTGATTGGCACTTTTATATGAGCACTGTACCTTGGTTTATTCTATGCAGTTCTTGTTACAATCTATGGGCATGTAGAAAAAATAACGTGTATGTATTACTGCATGGGGGAGGGGAGTGAAACGAAATCTTTGCTTTCAATGGGAATTTTTGGTGCGAAATCCACGGTAAGATAGGGCAGCCGGCCTTTTCTCCCAGTGCCGCTGAATCCGTTTCAGCAAACTGAAAAGTAAGCGTCGTGTGAACTACAGCGCTGATTCCTATTGAGATCAATGAGAGCCAAAAGCGAGGAGTTCTCAACACTGATTCTGATGCTGAAAAAGCATTGGAATCAACGTGCAAAAAACCCCATGTGAACCCGGCCTTACTATAGTCAGTGTTACTGCAGAGGACAAGAAATGTAGTGCAGGGTTATAAATATATTTAAAGGGGTTGTACCAGAATAGACCATTATCACGTATCCACAGGATAGGTAATAATTGTCAGATCCCTGGGATCCCCCCTCTGGGACCCCCACCGATCGAAAGAACAAGAATCCCGAATCCCCGAGCTTGAATAGAGCGGCGGTTGATCAGTGAAAAGAAACAGGGTTTCTAGACTACCGTTCTCACGATTGGTGGGGTTCCCAGCGATCAAACGATTATCACCTATACTGTGGATACAGAAGGTGATAATTGACGATTCTGGGAATACCCTACTAATAGATGGAAGGATAGATAGATAGATAGATAGATATTAGATAGATAGATAGATAGATAGATAGATAGATAGATAGATAGATAGATAGATAGATAGATAGATAGATAGATAGATAGATAGATAGATATGAGATAGATAGATAGATATGAGATAGATAGATAGATAGATAGATATGAGATAGATATGAGATAGATAGATAGATAGATAGATAGATAGATATGAGATAGATAGATAGATAGTTAGATATGAGATAGATAGATAGATAGATAGATAGTTAGATATGAGATAGATAGATATGAGATAGATAGATATGAGATAGATATGAGATAGATAGATAGATAGATAGATAGATAGATAGATAGATAGATAGATAGATAGATATGAGATAGATAGATAGATAGATATGAGATAGATATTAGATAGATAGATAGATGTGGATAGATAATTAAATAGATATTATATACAAAGATAGAAAACCATTTTCCGCGATACTAGGTAAATTACACTAGACAGTAAAATATCTTTAATCCGACATCTGACAGTCCAGAACTGCAAGACAAAAGCAGAATACTGAGACATAAGTAATTACAAGACTCTGACTTAATTAAAGAGATAGTAGCCCATTTATTTTAGTGTTATATTTTGGGCTGCCTTTCTGAAGACTTTGTACTGTTACAAGTGAGTTATAGAACTGTCTGATAATACACAATGTTTGATCATCCGGCACGTGTGACATCTAGTTAGTGATTTTACTAGATATATGGGATATTAAAGGCATCTCACATGTCTGGCTGACTCTCCCACTGACTGCTCATATACATTGGATATCAGGTCCCTTTCCTTTAAGAACAGCCTATAGTTCCTCTTGTCAGAGCTCCCCCCCCCCCCCCAGTCCCGCCCTCCCATGTCTCACTCTCCAGATTGTCGCACTTTACTGGAATAACAGGAAGTTGCGCTGATGGGAATACAGAATTTATTTGCCAACTTGAAGTTTGTGCTTAAAAGAAAGTAAGGTTGACACTGAGAGGATCGGGCAGGAAATCCTGGAGACCCGCAGAAGAGCAACACTGAGATTATTGAAGGACTCTCTGGGGAGACTCGATTGGCAGCAGGCCTGGATTTTCAGGGGGGTTCAAGGAAGATTCACAATTTATACGATATAACTGAATATGTGATCCTTTAAATCTGGGATCATGGAGCTGCGTCCGTACCCCTGGCTCGTTCTGATGTTCCTGGGAATTATTTGGGGGAATATCCTGCAGGTAAGAACTGGGCGCAGGGATGACCATGCGTTGTGCGGTGCGATGTATGCCATGTGCCTGAGTACTGGAATAATTCAGGAATGTAAACTTCAGGATAACCTGAACCGGTTCTTCAGAGGGGACGTAGTCAGAGAGACATATGTCCAGCGAGTTCCACCTGCGATCCCACCGTTTTCGTCAAGTTCTGGGGGCTCCAAATCAGAAATATACATTATATTGAAATATGGTCACTGAGCTTAGATCCAGAGGGACTACTGCTGGAGGTTAGTTATAGGGGGACTGCTGCTGCTGGAGGTTAGTTATAGGGGGACTGCTGCTGCTGGAGGTTAGTTATAGGGGGACTGCTGCTGGAGGTTAGTTATAGGGGGACTGCTGCTGGAGGTTAGTTATAGGGGGACTGCTGCTGGAGGTTAGTTATAGGGGGACTGCTGCTGGAGGTTAGTTATAGGGGGACTGCTGCTGGAGGTTAGTTATACGGGGACTGCTGCTGGAGGTTAGTTATAGGGGGACTGCTGCTGGAGGTTAGTTATAGGGGGACTGCTGCTGGAGGTTAGTTATAGGGGGACTGCTGCTGGAGGTTAGTTATAGGGGGACTGCTGCTGGAGGTTAGTTATAGGGGGACTGCTGCTGGAGGTTAGTTATACGGGGACTGCTGCTGGAGGTTAGTTATACGGGGACTGCTGCTGGAGGTTAGTTATAGGGGGACTGCTGCTGGAGGTTAGTTATAGGGGGACTGCTGCTGGAGGTTAGTTATAGGGGGACTGCTGCTGGAGGTTAGTTATACGGGGACTGCTGCTGGAGGTTAGTTATAGGGGGACTGCTGCTGGAGGTTAGTTATATGGGGACTGCTGCTGGAGGTTAGTTATAGGGGGACTGCTGCTGGAGGTTAGTTATAGGGGGACTGCTGCTGGAGGTTAGTTATAGGGGGACTGCTGCTGGAGGTTAGTTATAGGGGGACTGCTGCTGGAGGTTAGTTATAGGGGGACTGCTGCTGGAGGTTAGTTATAGGAGGACTGCTGCTGGAGGTTAGTTATAGGGGGACTGCTGCTGGAGGTTAGTTATAGGGGGACTGCTGCTGGAGGTTAGTTATAGGGGGACTGCTGCTGGAGGTTAGTTATAGGGGGACTGCTGCTGGAGGTTAGTTATAGGGGGACTGCTGCTGGAGGTTAGTTATACGGGGACTGCTGCTGGAGGTTAGTTATACGGGGACTGCTGCTGGAGGTTAGTTATAGGGGGACTGCTGCTGGAGGTTAGTTATACGGGGACTGCTGCTGGAGGTTAGTTATTGGGGGACTGCTGCTGGAGGTTAGTTATAGGGGGACTGCTGCTGGAGGTTAGTTATAGGGGGACTGCTGCTGGAGGTTAGTTATAGGGGGACTGCTGCTGGAGGTTAGTTATACGGGGACTGCTGCTGGAGGTTAGTTATACGGGGACTGCTGCTGGAGGTTAGTTATAGGGGGACTGCTGCTGGAGGTTAGTTATACGGGGACTGCTGCTGGAGGTTAGTTATTGGGGGACTGCTGCTGGAGGTTAGTTATAGGGGGACTGCTGCTGGAGGTTAGTTATAGGAGGACTGCTGCTGGAGGTTAGTTATACGGGGACTGCTGCTGGAGGTTAGTTATAGGGGGACTGCTGCTGGAGGTTAGTTATACGGGGACTGCTGCTGGAGGTTAGTTATAGGGGGACTGCTGCTGGAGGTTAGTTATACGGGGACTGCTGCTGGAGGTTAGTTATAGGGGGACTGCTGCTGGAGGTTAGTTATAGGGGGACTGCTGCTGGAGGTTAGTTATAGGGGGACTGCTGCTGGAGGTTAGTTATAGGGGGACTGCTGCTGGAGGTTAGTTATAGGGGGACTGCTGCTGCTGGAGGTTAGTTATAGGGGGACTGCTGCTGCTGGAGGTTAGTTATAGGGGGACTGCTGCTGCTGGAGGTTAGTTATAGGGGGACTGCTGCTGGAGGTTAGTTATAGGGGACTACTGCTGGAGGTTAGTTATAGGGGGACTGCTGCTGGAGGTTAGTTATAGGGGGACTGCTGCTGGAGCTTAGTTATAGGGGGACTGCTGCTGCTGGAGGTTAGTTATAGGGGGACTGCTGCTGCTGGAGGTTAGTTATAGGGGGACTGCTGCTGGAGGTTAGTTATAGGGGGACTGCTGCTGCTGGAGGTTAGTTATAGGGGGACTGCTGCTGCTGGAGGTTAGTTATAGGGGGACTGCTGCTGCTGGAGGTTAGTTATAGGGGGACTGCTGCTGGAGGTTAGTTATAGGGGGACTGCTGCTGGAGCTTAGTTATAGGGGGACTGCTGCTGGAGCTTAGTTATAGGGGGACTGCTGCTGGAGGTTAGTTATAGGGGGACTGCTGCTGGAGGTTAGTTATAGGGGGACTACTG
The DNA here is from genome assembly GCF_050947455.1 of Rhinoderma darwinii. Taxonomy (NCBI): domain Eukaryota; kingdom Metazoa; phylum Chordata; class Amphibia; order Anura; family Rhinodermatidae; genus Rhinoderma; species Rhinoderma darwinii. Next base: position 12,801,452 of record NC_134697.1, read on the forward strand.
CTGGAGGTTAGTTATAGGGGGACTGCTGCTGCTGGAGGTTAGTTATAGGGGGACTGCTGCTGGAGGTTAGTTATAGGGGACTACTGCTGCTGGAGGTTAGTTATAGGGGGACTGCTGCTGGAGGTTAGTTATAGGGGGACTGCTGCTGGAGGTTAGTTATAGGGGGACTGCTGCTGGAGGTTAGTTATAGGGGGACTGCTGCTGGAGGTTAGTTATAGGGGGACTGCTGCTGCTGGAGGTTAGTTATAGGGGGACTGCTGCTGGAGGTTAGTTATAGGGGGACTGCTGCTGGAGGTTAGTTATAGGGGGACTGCTGCTGGAGGTTAGTTATAGGGGGACTGCTGCTGCTGGAGGTTAGTTATAGGGGGACTGCTTCTGCTGGAGGTTAGTTATAGGGGGACTGCTGCCGGAGGTTAGTTATAGGGGGACTGCTGCTGGAGGTTAGTTATAGGGGGACTGCTGCTGGAGCTTAGTTATAGGGGACTGCTGCTGGAGCTTAGTTATAGGGGACTACTACTGGAGGTTAGTTATAGGGGGACTACTGCTGGAGGTTAGTTATAGGGGACTGCTGCTGCTGGATGTTAGATCTGGGGGGACTGCTTCTGCAGGTTAGATCTGGGGGGACTGCTGCTGGATGTTAGATCTGGGGGGACTGCTGCTGGAGGTTAGATCTGGGGGGACTGCTGCTGGAGGTTAGATCTGGGGGGACTGCTGCTGCTGGAGGTTAGATCTGGGGCTACTGCTGCTGGAGGTTAGATCTGGGGGGACTGCTGCTGGAGGTAAGGTATGAGGGGACTGCTGCTGGAGGTTAGATCTGGGGGGACTGCTGCTGGAGGTAAGGTATGAGGGGACTGCTGCTGGAGGTTAGATCTGGGGGGACTGCTGCTGGAGGTTAGGTATGAGGGGACTGCTGCTGGAGGTTAGATCTGGGGGGACTGCTGCTGCTGGAGGTAAGGTATGAGGGGACTGCTGCTGCTGGAGGTAAGGTATGAGGGGACTGCTGCTGCTGGAGGTAAGGTATGAGGGGACTGCTGCTGGAGGTTAGATCTGGGGGGACTGCTGCTGGAGGTTAGGTATGAGGGGACTGCTGCTGGAGGTTAGATCTGGGGGGACTGCTGCTGCTGGAGGTAAGGTATGAGGAGACTGCTGCTGGAGGTTAGATCTGGGGGGACTGCTGCTGCTGGAGGTAAGGTATGAGGGGACTGCTGCTGCTGGAGGTAAGGTATGAGGGGACTGCTGCTGCTGGAGGTAAGGTATGAGGGGACTGCTGCTGGAGGTTAGATCTGGGGGGACTGCTGCTGGAGGTAAGGTATGAGGGGACTGCTGCTGCTGGAGGTTAGATCTGGTTGTGTTTGTTTATGCACATTCATATAAAAATGTCCAGATATAGTAGAGCTGAATTTGTCATCTAAGCCAGCAGCCATACATTTGGCAGCACGGTGAGAGCTCATACTGCGTCATGTGTTTGACTAAACTGACAGGTATTAGCTTGTGTAATGTTCTGATGTGTTGTGTCACTATGGATGTAGCAGAGCTAACTTTATTATTTACTTTTTAGGGCAGTGTGACAACTCTCTGAGTTCAGATAAAACAGTAAAGTGACCTGCAGTCCTATGGAAACCCCACAAAACACATTGTTATATTACTGTGTCATGTTCTGCCAAATGACAAACTCAACTCGCACTACACCTATAGAGGTCAATGTACACAGCACACACATATGCATCTTTATATCGAGGTTTGTACGGAAGTAAACAAACACTGTGTCCCCCGACAACCACGATCCCGAGATCTGGGCCTTAATTTCTACATAATGATTATTACAAATTTTACATTGCTCTGCTATAATGTATGGAAGGTATAGGCTGCACGTTGCCTGCAAGCTGCTGTGGAACTACAAGTCTCAGCCAGCCATTCAGACTGTCTATAAAAAAGAGCGCAACCCTGAGCTAAGTTCTCTCTACTACACAAAGGGTTAATAGCATGTACCGATATGACCGGACACGATCACACATGGAGATAAATGGGAAACCAAAGAGTTTCAATATCTGTTATTTGTTTATCATCCGCTCTGCCGGGTACTACAGCTCTGCTACATAGTATATATTTATATAGCTGATGTAGCAGAGATGAGTTTGTCATTTAGCAGAGTTGTGATACCCAGATGTGTTATTTGCCTCTTTACACAGGACTGCAGATAAAACCAATTGAATTATCACAATGCAGCACAAGAGAGTGATATGGTAAATTCACCTCTGCTACATTGGTGTAGTTTGAAGCTGTCTACCTAGGCTTTTGCTTCACCTTTGAACATAATTTTACGTCTCATATATATAATCTACATAAAGTCTTGAGCAACTTTACTCAAGCATACATCAAAACCGTCCCGAATCCAGCATTCCAGGCGGTATCCCGATGTCCCTAGCGGATGGTGGCATATTCTGGTTTCAACTTTATCTGTATCCTCAGGATTCAGATACAGTTGAACACAATGGTGGAGCAGGGAGCCATCAGCTCCCTGCTCCACCATTTACTATGTAACACCACCCATGAGTGGCTTGGCGCCAGCCGGCGCGATGCAGTGACATCATCACGCCTGTCTGCACCGAGCTACAGACTGGAAGAGACCTGCAGGGGGATCTCCTCCACTCGTGGTGGGAACGGGGCTAGGTGAGTATTTTATTATTTTTATTAGGCACTATGGTTGCATTATTCGGTGTGGGGGCCACTATGGGGCGTATATGGAAGAGGATTGGGCGGAGTTAGAGGCGTGGCTTAACTGGAAAAAATATGTATCAACGCGCTTTGTGCGCTGCATGAGTTGTACCTCATTACAAAACTTGAAAGACGGGAGATGTGATCGCGGGGCCCATGCCTAATCTAGTCCCCAATGCATATGCCATCCAGACAGGTAGTGTCATACAACATCCAAATAGATAATTAGACCGCATCCAAATAAATAGTGAAATGCCGACATACAGTGCCCAAATGAAACGGCTATAAAGAGTATACAGCACACAGTGTATAAATAATACCGTCACACAGTGGCCAAATAATTCCACCAAAAACGAACACCCCCCACACACACGGTGAGTGCGTTCATACATGTGCACAAACATTACACACAGGTTTGCACACAAACACACACTCAGTACATACGCACATGCACAATTATGTACTACATGCACATCCCAAGTATATATAGTCAGAGATATAGTACTGTACGCTCACGAGATGTATACAATGTAAAGCCCCCCGCGCTGACACACAACAAGATTGTTATCAAACACTTCCCCCAAGAGTTTAGCGGAGTTCTTATTATGAGGGGGGGGAGCAGCTTTTCCATCATCAGATTACTATACAGAGCCTGGTGTAAAGATTGCACTTCCCAGGATGCAAATCACCAGAGCAGGGTATGCTGGGAGATTTCAGCTCTGAAGACTGCAGAATTGTGATTGCAACTCAGACTGCGCTATTGCTTGTGGCAAAACGACGGGTCCGGTGCACAACAGACGCAAACGGAAACCATGGGCACCGGATCCGTCACCATTGAAATCAGTGGTGATGGAAACGGAAACCTCTGATTTCCGTTCGTGTCAGTTTGTGTCTGTTCAGGGTCCCGTTCTGACGGAAAGCTCAGACGGAACGTCAGTACGGGACTTCAACGCAGATGTGAACGAAGCCTTAGTCGTGTGGAAAATAGGGTTAGTTGCCTTATAGTCAAATCGTGTTTTGTAATACAGGATATAACTCCGGATCAGTGTCATGTGTGTTCTGAATCTACATTAGACGTTAAAGGCTATGGACACCTTTTGAGGGCATTTTTTATTATTATTAATAAATAGATTAGTCAGAGTGATTAGTGTAACTTTGTAATTAGTCTTTATTAAAAAATCGTTTTACAGCTGTATCTCCAAAAGTATCGCTCGTTATTACACTGAATCCGTCAGTCCCGCAGAGCTGACGGGTTCAGTGTCGGCGGGTGACACGCAGGATCGAGCAGTTACCGATCACATCTAAATTCATAACTTAGATGTGGTTGGTTACAGGTGGATCCTGCATGTCACCCGCCGACACAACCCGTCAGCTCCGCAGGACTGACGGATTCAGTGTAATAACGAGCGATACAGCTGTATCTCCAAAAGTAAAACGATTTTTTAATGAAGACTAATTACAAAGTTACACTAATCACTCTGACTAATCTATTTATTAATTTAAAAGAAAATCCCCTCAAAGGTGTCCATTCTTTATGTAAATGGTGTTCTAAGATGAATGTCCACGTAACGGGATCTGCTGTGACTACTTCAGGCAGTGTAGGATCTATATGTCATTTAAGGATCAGTTTATGGAAATCCCCTTTTATAGCATTGCTACATCCCTGTTCGTGATTGAGGTATGAGACGCAGAATATCCTCGTCTAATGTCTATGGCGCCTGTGGCGAGTAGTTACAATTGGTGGAAACAAGAACCAGACAGATTAGATTCTGTCTGTTGGATCTTAGTCTGCGTTCACATCTGCGTCAGGGCTCCGTTCCGACGTTCCGTCAAAATTTTCCATCGGAACGGAGCCCTGACTGACACAAACGGAAACCAGAGGTTTCCGTTTCTATCACCATTGATTTCAATGGTGACGGATACGGTGCAAATGGTCTCCGTTGTGCTGGGGTTCCGTCGTTTTGACAGAGTCAATACCGTAGTCGACTACGGTATTGATTCCGTCAAAAACGGCGAAACCCCTGCACAACGGCCAACGGAAACCATTTGCACCAGATCCGTCACCATTGAAATCAACCTCTGGTTTCCGTTTGTGTCAGTCAGGGCTCCGTTCCGACGGAAAGCTCAGACGGAACGTCGGAACGGAGCCCTGACGCAGATGTGAACGCAGCCTTATTGTTGTTTTTTATTTTTGGATTTCAAATAAAAAAATTCTGTTTAACAAATTGATAAATACACTCAGCATGATACTATATAAATACAGAATTATACTCTATTTAGTCCCCCCCACTCCCCCAATACACCTAATAAAGACCCAATTCATTAAAAAAATCTCGAATAAGGCCTCATGCACACAGCCGTGCCCGTAATCACGGCCCGCGATTGCGTGCACGGCCGGCCGCCGCGGGCCGCAGCCCGCATTTTCGGCCCATTCTCCCATACAAAGCATGGGATCACGGCCCGTAGAAAGCAAAACATAGGACATGTTCTATCTTTTGCGGTACACTTCTACGGCATGGACACCTATCCGTAGCGTTACGGAAAGATGTCCGCGGCCAATTGAAGCGAAAGGGTTCGTAATTGTGGAGAATTTTTACGGTCGTCAACAGATTTCTCAAACTCCTGCCCCTCCTAATTCAGTATAGTCTTCCAATTAGAACTCTATAGCCCCCCAGGCAAAACTTCCAATATTGTCCTCAACTTCCTCCCAGTTCTACCATACAGCTTTGTTCTTAATTATTTATTCCATCGGAACAAAGGAAGACCCACCTCTGGGAGACCTATGACCCTGTTTGACCTACCTGCACTCTTTGCCGTGTTTTTTGCGGCGTTTTTCAGCCACGGTTATTGAGCGCCACGGACAAAAAACGCAGCGAAAACCGCTTTCTTTACCTCCCATTGATGTCAATGGGAGGTCAGAGGCAGAAACGCCTGAAGAAAAGGCATGACGCTTCTTTTTTCCGCAAGCATTTTTTTCCGCTTGCGGGAAAAAAAACTCTAACTCCCATTGAAATCAATGGGAGGTGATTTCGGAAATTTTTTGGCGCCAAAAAACTCTGTGTGAACAGGGCCTAACAGAGAAAACACAATCACATCAATATAAGGGAAAAAAATAAGAGGCCCCCTCCCTTCTCTCTCGGTGCCCCAGATCGCCTCCCATTTTCCATTCTGATTAGCCCTCCTTAATTTCAGTCAATGGTAGGCCCTCGTTCATTCCTGTATTTTCTATATATCTCAAACGGGAACCAATCAGCACCTGGGGATGAACTCCCAGAAAGGGATCTAACTCCTTCCTTAAGATCTTCTACTGTTATGGGATCTCCCAGCATTCTCCTCTGTTCTTCAGACAACGGAAGGAGTTTTATCCCATCCAGAAAATGGTTCAATTCTGTGTCATTCACTCTTGACCCTCCTTGATATAAATGTGAATAAAAAAAAAAAAAATGCCCCCATTATTTCCCCCGAGTCCCGAGAGGGGCCCCCCAGCCGCTTTCTTATACATGTTATTATTGGGCATCCTTTGACTAGCTATAATCTGGATTAACAATTTACCTGGTTTGCCAGATTCGCAGAAATATTTTTGGCCTGAGAAAAACATCTTCACTGAATTTTTTCTAGCAAAAATAGTTTGAATTCCCTCTGTGCCTCACAGAGCGATGCTTCTTTGCATTAACTTGGGCAGTGAGGTCTCCCCCAGCTCGGGTAATCCTCCAGTGCGGGTTTATTCTAATATATCTTTTAGTTGATTGAAGTATATATGGATATTGAAATTGGATATAGTTGCGGATTGCCTCCTTGCTTCTGGTATTGTCTGATCGTGAATCTTTAGTGACTCTATAGACGTACATATGTTAGCCCGAAGGTGGTACATACTCTACATCCCTACTTGTAGGGGCGTAGCTAAAAGCTCATGGGCCCTGGTACAAGAATTCAGCTTGGGCACACCTACCCCACACCAATACGACCAGACCCCTGCGCATACCTATGCCCAGCTGCCTTGCCCGACACACCCCATGAATGCCCCCACAGTATAGTGCCCCCATAGCTGCCCCCACAGTATAATGCCACCACACAGTATAATGCCCCCCATAGCTGCCTCCCACATTGTATAATGCTCGCCATAGCTGCCCCACAGTATATTTCCACCCATAGCTGCCACATACAGTATAATGCTTCCATACAGTATAATGCCCCCCCATAGCTGCCCCATACAGTGTAATTCCCCCCATTCAGTATAAAGCCCCCATACAGTATAATGCTCCCCATAGCTGCCCCATACAGTATAGTGCCCCCATACAGTATAATGCCCCCCATAGCTGCCCCATACAGTATAATGACCCCACACAGTATATTGCCCCCCCATACAGTATAATGTCCCCCATACAGTATAATGCCCCCTTAGCAGCCACCATATGAGACCCCCCTCCCATACCCAGTATAATTACTGACCTATCCCCGTTCCCACAATGGGTGGAGGATCCCCATGCAATGGAAACCTTAGATCTATATGGGGGTATATACCATTTAGCTTTACCCTATAGTCCAGGAGTCTACTGTTGATGCAGAGCCTATTCTGGAGACGCCATAGTGGAGCCCAGAACTGATTTCCGGTGGCTACAAAATGCAGAAGCAAGAAATGTGGTGATGCATACAATGCAGGACCCTAATCTGCAATGGCTCTGCAATGCAGAAGTCTGCTGTCTGTGGTATTTATAGTACACAACATACAGTATATCAATGGTGGTCATATGCAATGCAGACCAGACAGGAGGTCTATTGTGCAGAACCCAAATATCAGAAGTCAGAACATTGCTGATCATTGATCTCTTTTGGCTTTGCAATGGAGAATCAGGACAACTGGTGGCTACACAATGCAGAAGACAGATATGAGGTCTACACCTTGCAGAACCAGGATCTCAAGTTGTTATTCATTGGAGAACCTCAATCTTTGGAGGCTTTACAATGCAGAACCAACGTCTCTTGTGATTATGCAATGCAGAACTTGGACCTTTGGTGGTTATAATTATCATAGGACCAGGTTCTTCTATGGCTAGACAAAGCAGTGGTGTCCCTGTACGGTAGAATTGGGGGTAATAAAATGCCAAGCCCAGATAGTATACAAGGCTGTAGACTGTAACCCCGAGATCTTTAATGGAAATATGCAATGAAGACCATAAGCAATGCAAATTTGCTACTTTACTCTGAGGGACACTTCGAGTGGCCCCCCCGAATAGTGGTGGTATTCTGGGGCATGACATGCGTAATCTCAATTATTATATGTCATTTTTAGTTACGGACTCCTCATGCAGGGCAGAAAGATGTTTTGGGCCCCCTCAGACTCCAGTCTCTACCTTTGCACCTTCTATAGGTACCACCCTGGTGGTTTTACTACGCTAAACCAATTGGTACCATTCACTTTAGTGTCTTTGACTATGACTTTGGACTTGTAGAGTAGATTTAGACATTAGTCCTAGTAAGTTGGTGTTTACGTCCAGTAGGGCTGAGCAATTAATCGAAAAATAATCAAAATCGAAATTCAGCTCAATTAACCAAAGTCAACTCACGAATTTCGATTTTATCAATTACTTTCTCCCGGTTTAAACTGTATCTGCGTTCTAAGGCTGGGTTCACACGACCATGTTACGTCCGTAAAGTACGGAGCGTATTTCGGCCGGAAGACCCGGACCGAACACACTGCAGGGGGCCGGGCTCCTAGCATCATAGTTATGTACGACGCTAGGAGTCCCTGCCTCTGCGTGGAACTACTGTCCCGTACTGTAATCATGATTACAGTACGGGACAGTTGTCCTGCAGCGAGGCAGGGACTCCTAGCATCGTACATCACTATGATGCTAGGAGCCCGGCCCCCTGCAGTGTGTTCGGTCCGGGTCTTCCGGCCGAAATACGTTCCGTACTTTACGGACGTAACATGGTCGTGTGAACCCAGCCTTAGAACGCAGATACAGTTGAATTCAATGGTAGAGCCGAGGACCGTAACCTCTACCATTCACTATGTATCGCTGGACATGAGGCAGTGACGTCATCACGCCTGTCTGTGCCGAGACGCACAGACCAGAGGAGCAGAGGCATCTCCTCCACTCGTCATTGGAACGGGGTTAGGTGAGAATGTATATTATTATTTTTATCAGGCACTATTGGGGGCAGCTGTGTGGTCATTATACAGCATGGGGGCAGCTATGGGGGACTTTATACTGTGTGGGGTGCAGCTATGGGGGCTTTATACTGTGTGAGGGCAGTTATAGGGGTATTATACTGCGTGGAGGTTAGTTATGGGAGCATTATACTATGTAGAAGCAGCTATGGGGGGCATTATACTGTGGGGAGGCAGCTATGAGGGCATTATACTGTGGGGAGGCAGCTATGAGGGCATTATACTTTGGGGAGGCAGTTATGGGGGCATTATACTGTGTGGTGGCAGCTATGGGGGCATTATACTGTGTGGAGGGCAACTGAAGGGGCATTATACTGTGTGGGGGCAGCTATGGGGGCATTATACTGTGGTGGCAGCTATGGGGGCATTATACTGTGTGGAGGGCAACTGAAGGGGCATCATACTGTGTGGGGGCAGCTATATGGGAATTATAATGTGTGGGGGCAGCTATGGGGCATTATACTGTGTTGGACGCACTATGGGGGCAGCTACAAGGGCATTATAATGTGTGGGGGCAGCTATGGGGCATTATACTGTGTGGGGGCAGCTATAAGGGCATTATACTGTGTGGGGGCAGCTAAAGGGCATTATACTGTGTGGGGGCAGCTATGGGGCATTATAATTAGAACGTCCATTCTTCTGTAATGCACCTGTAGACGTAAGCTTGGAGTCCACTAGAACGCCATCTGCTGAGCCAGACGGACTATTAGTACTGACGTGGCAAGGGCACTAAAAATATTTTTCCTGGCACCTTTAAATCGTCAAGTGAAATGTAGTTTGCCGTTGGCTTACTGGTTTAGCTATTTTAAGTTTCAATCAGGAGTTTATGACGTCCACCACGTTACCCATTAACCCTGTGTAGTCGGATCCTGCAGTCCTGTGTTACTCCACCACTCCCTCTAAGGACTCATTCAGACGACACTATAAGTCGTCCGTATGATGGCCATTAAAACAACGGCTGTCACATGGACACATGTATTTCAATGGGGCCGTTCACACAACCGTTGTTTCAACGGAGCGTCTGGAGCGTCCGTGAAAAAATAGGACATGTCCTATTTTCCTGCATTTCACGCATTCCTCTGTAGACTCTAGTCTATGGGGGATCCGTGATAATGCGTCCTGCACGGGTACACTTAGTTTTTCACGTCCCAGGTTGCCCACGCTCATATTAATGTAGCCTAAATCCTCTTGGTGATATCCTACAGATACTTGATAGTAACACTTGACTGCAGAATCACTCTACACGCAGGATTTGTTTGTAGTCGATTGAGACACACAGGTCTAAGCTGTATACACAAAACGGTAGGAGATTTTGAATCAGTTGCCTTATTTCTTATCTTAAATCAATCGGATCAATTACGGAATTCCGTTTCAAAAGTGTACATAGACTTTAAGGCTCGGAGATTAGCTACAATCAATCCTGTTCCAATGACTAATATCTCCGAATAGTAATGTAACCTTACTGAGATAGCTTTGAGAATTATTGAATGACTGGCTTCTACGAGTCTAAACTAGACTTTCAGATACTCTCAGTGGGTGGCGCACGTGGTATGGTATACTTTCATGTTATCCTGTGCCGTAGCTTCTGTTGGCGTTCAACTCCCATATGGTGTACAAATTACTATACCATATATTGCCTAAGTATCAGCGCCATACAGCATAGTGCCATACATTGTCCAGATAACACTTTCATACAATTGCCTAAATAACAATGCTGCTGCCAGTATATGCTGCAAAGATAATATACAATGCAGTGCCATACAATGCCTAAGTAAATACCACCATATAGTGCTAGAATAATACCACCATATAGTGCTCAAATAATACCACCATATAGTGCTCAAATAATACCACCATATAGTGCTAGAATAATACCACCATATAGTGCTAGAATAATACCACCATATAGTGCTCAAATAATACCACCATATAGTGCTAGAATAATGCCACCATATAGTGCTCAAATAATACCACCATATAGTGCTCAAATAATACCACCATACAGTGCTCAAATAATACCACCATACAGTGCTCAAATAATACCACCATATAGTGCTCAAATAATACCACCATATAGTGCTCAAATAATACCACCATATAGTGCTAGAATAATACCACCATATAGTGCTAGAATAATGGCACCATATAGTGCTCAAATAATACCACCATATAGTGCTCAAATAATACCACCATATAGTGCTAGAATAATACTACCATATAGTGCTAGAATAATACCACCATATAGTGCTAGAATAATACCACCATATAGTGCTAGAATAATACCACCATATAGTGCTAGAATAATGCCACCATATAGTCACCAAATAATACCACCATATAGTGCTAGAATAATACCACCATATAGTGCTAGAATAATACTACCATATAGTGCTAGAATAATACCACCATATAGTGCTAGAATAATACCACCATATAGTGCTAGAATAATACCACCGTATAGTGCTCAAATAATAATACGACCATATAGTCACCAAATAATACCACCATATAGTTACCAAATAATAATAATACGACCATATAGTCACCAAATAATAATACCACCATATAGTGCTCAAATAATAATACGACCATATAGTTACCAAATAATAATACGACCATATAGTCACCAAATAATAATACCACCATATAGTCACCAAATAATACCACCATATAGTCCCCAAATAACAGCTCCATATATAAAGTAATATAATGAGCTCTATCAATGTCTAATAATACTGCTATACCATTAATATTGAGATTCGTGTTGGTCATACAGTCCTCGGGTATCTTGCCACCTTTAGCTCCTCCATCATCAGAGGTGACTATTGCGACCTGTGCGATTGCTCAGGTCTCACACCTCTAATGCCAATCTTGGTGCTGCACCGCTGATCAATACAACATGACTGTTATGAGTATATATTGGCTATGCCTCTGCTTTACTGCACATACAAGGTGACTTTTTCTTGGTGCTTTAAATTATGACCATGATGCCTTATGGCATTGTCAAGTTTCTGTTAATCTGGGTGGGTAGGTCTTCCTTCAGGTCCATACCATTTCAATTCACTCTGTGAGGTAAGGGAAGTGACAACTGTGGTGCTCAGAGTGGTTGTCACTATTTAATGCTCCAGGATGGGTACTGAAGACGACCTGTGCTGGATGAAATGGTAAAACACAGTTTTACCTGGAGTAATAGTTATAGGGGTGTAACTAGGGGTTGGGACTGGCAGGACTTGTGTCCCGTGTGGTGAATGCCGGGGGTGCACTAAACAGATTTAGACTTGTTCAATAGAGGCGAGTGCATGGGTCAAGCCGGTGCCTCATGAAGATTTGCATATTATACCTGAATTGCTGTAATAATAGCGAGGTGGCGGAGCACCAGCGTCAGGACGGGAAGGAGTGTCCCAGTTTTGCTCATTACGTCCCGGGTTATGCAGTGTGAATGTAATAATTGGGTGGAAAAGTTTTTGACATCTTGTAAATTGCTTAATATCTTTGCATAGGGTTGTGGTTCGCCGGGAATCTTTAATTTACGTATTCAACGTTTTCTGTACCATATAATCAACTTCATAATTGATTTTTATCACTGGAGATGACTGAACAGGCGAATTCGAAACTAATACCATTGTATACTGTGCGACATTATATACTATTAGTGTCTGCAAAATACAAGCTCCATACATTACTTGGACAATATATCTTAGGACAATAGTGCTCTGCATTGTATATTGTTTATTAGAATGTGCTCTGCATTGTATATTGTTTATTAGAATGTGCTCTGCATTGTATATTGTTTATTAGAATGTGCTCTGCATTGTATATTGTTTATTAGAATGTGCTCTGCATTGTATATTGTTCATTAGAAAGTGCTCTGCATTGTATATTGTTTATTAGAATGTGCTCTGCATTGTATATTGTTTATTAGAAAGTGCTCTGCATTGTATATTGTTTATTAGAATGTGCTCTGCATTGTATATTGTTTATTAGAAAGTGCTCTGCATTGTATATTGTTTATTAGAATGTGCTCTGCATTGTATATTGTTTATTAGAATGTGCTCTGCATTGTATATTGTTCATTAGAAAGTGCTCTGCATTGTATATTGTTTATTAGAAAGTGCTCTGCATTGTATATTGTTCATTAGAACGTGCTCTGCATTGTATATTGTTCATTAGAACGCGCTCTGCATAGTATATTGTTCATTAGCATGTGCTCTGCATTGTAAATTGTTCATTAGAATGTGCTCATTGTATATTGTTCATTAGAATGTTCTCTGCATTGTATATTGTTCATTAGAATGTGCTCTGCATTGTATATTGTTCATTAGAATGTGCTCTGCATTGTATATTGTTCATTAGAATGTGCTCTGCATTGTATATTGTTCTTTAGAATGTGCTCTGCATTGTATATTGTTCATTAGAATGTGCTCTGCATTGTATATTGTTCATTAGAACGCGCTCTGCATAGTATATTGTTCATTAGCATGTGCTCTGCATTGTAAATTGTTCATTAGAATGTGCTCATTGTATATTGTTCATTAGAATGTTCTCTGCATTGTATATTGTTCATTAGAATGTGCTCTGCATTGTATATTGTTCATTAGAATGTGCTCTGCATTGTATATTGTTCATTAGAATGTGCTCTGCATTGTATATTGTTCTTTAGAATGTTCTCTGCATTGTATATTGTTCATTAGAATGTGCTCTGCATTGTATATTGTTCATAAGAATGCGCTCTGCATTGTATATTGTTCATTAGAATGTGCTCTGCATTGTATATTGTTCTTTAGAATGTGCTCTGCATTGTATATTGTTCATTAGAATGTGCTCTGCATTGTATATTGTTCTTTAGAATGTGCTTTGCATTGTATATTGTTTTTTAGAATGTGCTTTGCATTGTATATTGTTCACTAGGATGTGTGTCTTGTTTGATTGTACTCTGTTTGGTTGTAGTCCCCTTTTGCTATAACTCCACCCCCCCCCCGCTCTCTGTAGCCCCCTGTACTGTGCCACTCATTACATATACATTTCCGAAGAAAGGAAAAAGTGGAATCCCCCCAGGGGAATACCCACATCTTGTCCCTTCAACTTTTTGTTTTCTGTAATGTCTGATGAACAAATCACTATTTACAAACATGTACCTATAATACAAATGTACGTATGCAAATCACATCTTCTATAGGGCAGAAGAGAAAAAAAAGTAAATAGAATTGAGCTGGGCCGGCATAGGATAAGGCTTCGTTCACATCTGCGTCAGGGTCCCGTTCTAACGTTCCGTCGGAGCTTCCCTTCAGAACGGGATCCTGACTGAAACAAACAGAAGTTTTCCGTTTGCATCACCATTGATTTCAATTGTGCCGAATCCGGTGCCAATGGTTTCCGTTTGTTTGTCAGGGTCCTGTTCTGACGGGAAGCTCCGATGGAAAGTTAGAACGGGACCCTGACGCAGATGTGAACGAAGCCTTAGATAATCTTGCAGCCTATATAATTGGGCCTTTCCACAATAGGGCCCATGGGGCCCAGCGGAAGGAAACCTCATCAGATTTGGGCATTGTGTAGAGCTGTAGGATGGGCCGTCTGTATGATTATCGCCCGTGGGCCAAAATTTGAGTATCTCTTACCCTGGGAGGTCTTTACTACAGGATTTGGGAACTGACAACCCCTCAGTGTGCCACATGTGGAGTTTAGACTAGTTGTCACTTTTTTAGTTCCCCCTCGGCCCAAGACAAAAAGTGAAGTGAAAATGTTTCATCATCTTGCAGTGACTTTGTACAACGGATCCTGCGAGAAACAAAGAGTTAAGAGAAAGAGGAATTGTTTCTCATACTGATCCTGTCCCGGGTCTGGGTGCGGCTCTGGTCACAGATTGTATTTTTTGGAGCTAGACCAGGGGTGGGCAAACTTTTTGACTCGCGGGCCACAATGGGTTCTAAAATTTGACAGAGGGGCCGGGCCAGGAGCATTTGGAGGGAGTGTTTGGGCCGGATATACTAAAGCATTAAATGTAGTGTGTGCAAACCTCATAGCACAGTAAGAACACTACAACCCAATTTATTAACTGTCTTTCAAATGTGAAAAATAGCCCTTATCAGTTAATAAATTTGTCTCAAGGAATATGCAAGATATGGCATTTACATACTATTTCGCAGATACTGGGAGGAGGAAATGTAAATAGATTAAAATAACATACGCACTGTGATTTATCAAGAAAAAAGTTCTGTTGACTCTGTAAATGAGCTGCCAACCTCTGAGCAGTAGCCGCCCGTTCTTGTGTTGACTGCTTGCTAGCATAGTTTGCATGCTTCGTGGCAAAGTGACGGCTGATATTGTACTCTTTGAAAACCGAAGGGCTTAATGGTGACGTGAAACGAAGTGAAAATTAAAGTGAAATAAAGAGAAATACGCGCCACATTAACCCCTTAATGACCGGGCCATTTTGCACGTTAATGACCAAGGATTATTTTTTGTTTTTTCACGGTCGCATTCCAAGAGTCATAACTCTTTTTTTATTCCGCCGTCATAGCCGTATAAGGGCTTGTTTTTTCCGGGACGAGTTGTATTTTGTAACTGCACCATTTTTAGATGCTTATAACATATTGATTAACTTTTATTAACTTTATTTTAGGAGAGAATTGAAAATAAGCAGCTATTCCAGCATTAATTTTCACGTTATAAATTTACGCCGTTTACTATGCAGCGTAAATAACATGTTAACTTTATTCTATGGGTCGGCACTATTACAGGGATACCAAATATGTAAAGGTTTTATATGTTTTTTCTACGTTTGCACAATAAAAACCCTTTTAGAAAAAAATTACTTGTTTTTGCATCGCCGCGTTCCAAGAGGCGTAATTTTTTTATTTTTCCGTCGATGTGGCCGTACGTGGGATTGATTTTTGCGGGACAATGTGTAGTTTTCATTAGTACTATTTTGGGGTACATAGGACTTATAGATGAACTTTTATTTTATTTTTTATGGGGGGAATGGGAGAAAAGAGAGAATTTTGCCGTTGTTTTTTGCGTTTTCTTTGGACGCCGTTCATCCGGCGGTTTAATTAATATGTTCATTTTATTGGTCAAGTTGTTATGATCGCGGGGATACCATATATGTGTATGTGTTATTTGTTTTGACCGTTTTATTAAATAAAACCACTTTTTGGGGCAAAAAAGTAGTTTTATTTGACTTTGACTGTAATTTTTTTTATTTTTTTTTTCACAAACTTTATTTAACGGTTTTACTTTTTTTTTTTTAGTCCCACCAGGGGACTTCACTATGCGATGTGCCGATCGCATATATAATGCTTTGGTATACTTCGTATACCAAAGCATTATTGCCTGTCAGTGTAAAACTGACAGGCAACCTGTTAGGTCTCCGGCATCGCCTAACAGGCAGATGCTGAAGGCAGACCTGGGGGTCTTTGTTAGACCCCCGGCTGTCATGGAAACCCGACGGCGACCCGCGATTTGTTTGCGGGGGCGCCGATCGGGAGACAGAGGGAGTTCCCTCCCTGTCAAACACATTAAATGCCGCTGTCACTGTTGACAGCGGCATTTAATGGGTTAAACTGCCGGAATCGGCGCGCGCTTCGATTCCGGCAGTTGCAGCAGGAGCCAGGCTGTGTATAACAGCCGTGCTCCTGCCGCTGATCGCGTGGGTAAACTGTCAGTACCCGCGCGATCACAGGACGGATATATCCGTCCTCCTGCGCGAACTAGCAGCTGCTGAGGACGGATATATCTTGGACAAGTTCGGCGGGCCGGATTAAAAAGCCTAACGGGCCGTATGTGGCCCGCGGGCCGTAGTTTGCCCATGTCTGAGCTAGACGTTCCCTGTAACTGTACAAGCGAAGAATGATCGTCAATAAGAGAAACAATCAGTCCAGACATAGAAAAAGGAATAAAGTGCCGACGGTAAAAAAGGGAGCGATTCCAGCCCCTGTTATTATCACAGGAGGTTTAAGGCCCTGTTCACGCAGAGTTTTTTTTACACTCTTTTTCCCGCAGAACCCGCGGCAAAAACTGCAGCAAAAAACTGCTGAAATTTTCAATCGGAGATGGAGGCGTTTTTTTCCCGTGAGCAGAAAAAAACGCATGTGGGAAAAAAGCGACATGCCTTATCTTAAGGCGCTTTCCGCCTCAACAACTTCATTGAAATCAATGGGAGACGGAAAAAACACTTCGAACGGCCTATGCGTTTTCGACGCGTTTTATGTCAAAAACCACTCCCTTTTTTTTCCTTTGCCTGTTGAAAATAATAATAATAAAAAAAAGAGTCAACAAACGCGTCAAAAATTGCGTCAAAAACCGCCTGTAGTGCAAAACCACTTAAAAAAGACCGGAGCTGATTTTTCGAGGCAGAATTTTCTGCCTGCGAAAAACTCAGTGTGAACATAGACTAAGGGTATGTTCACACGGCAAACGAAAAATGGCTGTAAAATACGGAGTGGTTTTCATGGGAATACAGCCTCTGATTTTCAGCCGTTTTTTAAGCATCAGGCGTTTTTTGATGCGTTATTTACGGACGTTTTTGGAACTGTTTTTTTATTGAACCAATGAAAAACGGCTCCAAAAATGTCTCAAGAAGTGACATGCACTTCTTTTTACGGGGTGTTTTTTTACGTGCCGTTTTTTCAAACGGCCGCATAAAAAAACGCCCCGTGGGAACAAAACGCCATTTTTCCCATTTAAATCAATGGGCAGATGTTTGGAGGCGTTCAGCTCCGGTTGGGGAGCGCAAGTGTAATGTGATGTGATGGTATCATACCTCTTGTAATATGCATGTGTCAGCTGGACATGCTCAGCACAATGTCTCCATTCACTGACAGCAAACATGGAGCTTGCAAATGGTAAAGAATTGAAACAAAATATATTAGAAAGTTGCTGACCTTTTCATTATACAATGATTCAGCTTTATTTAAATAAGAGCGGACAACCCCCATAACCCAACCTATCCCCGCTGACCATTGGTTCAGTAGACCCTATACATAGGTCGTCTGTAGATCATAAGCTTTATCCAACTACAAGTCCCAGCATGCACCATCAACTGATGTGAACCTGACAGGGTTTTACTATTACCAGCGTTGATATCAGTTCTGAAATCTCAGTTATTGAGTCTTAAACAAGGAAGTTGAAGTGCAGGGAGAATTTTACTCCCACACCTCACATGACACTTAACTTCATGATGTGGGAATTTTTTTATTGGCGAAGTAGTGAACTGGCTGACACGCACTGCCTTAAAAATGACAGCTGTGTCCGTAGCTTTAAGACGTCATTTTTTTTTCATGTTTGTAAAAAAATAAAGCATGAAAAAACTACTCCCATAAAGTAAGTGCAGTGTCCCCATGTATTACTATATACCCTGTAGGCCAGAGTGAGGAGTTGCATAAGATTAAAGGGGGTTTCCATACTTTAACATTGATTTCCTATTCTTAGGATAGACCATCAATGTGTGATCTCCCATGAATCCCTACTGATCGAAGCGATTAAATGACACAGCGCCATCTATGTCTGTGTGGCTATATCTGGTACTGCAGCTCAGTCCAATGTAATTGAATAGAGCAGAGCTGATTCTTTCCCTAGGTAGATATCACACTGCTTGCACTGGGTTGGGGGCTATGTCATCCTTGCTATGTTATATGCACCCGTATCATGTCATCTCATGGCCCTTTGCTGCAGTAAACCTGGGTTATACAAAAATGTATTTTCTGAATAGTAGGACCATGCAGAGAAGCCCATAATGATACGCATGCATTTTTTTGTGAAAACCAGGGGACGGCTCCTCCGTATAATACAGAGTTAAACTTCTCCTTTGCTATTCCTATCCCGATTTTGGTTGAAAAAATAATTCATGCAAAATCAAGACCAGCTCATGTTTACCCATGGCCACACCCATTCCCTGATAAGCTCCACCCATTTCATAATTTTCAAACCAGGGCAGATCCACTTAAACTGGTTACTAAGTGGTTCTCCACTATGGACAATCCCTACTTGTTAGAAGGGTCCCTTGACAATAATGAGATCATAAAGTGTCCCCCTGTTGGGATCCCCAGTGATCAGCTGTAATCTGTGAACAATCCTGGTAGTAGGTGTTGAGTTTCCCTGCAGCACCACCACAGGATAAATTGAAGCATTACATAGTGCCCATTCATATCAATATGTTGTCTGGGTAATACAGGACAGGACAGGTCCTCCAGAGAGAGGCGCTCTTTATAACCGCTCTCCACTCTGACCAAGGGATGAGGATCCTGAACAGAGGACCCCCCTGTATTATCTCAGAATTCCCTACTAGGGCATATGATAATGGGTTTTCTGGACTGGACAACCCCTTTTAATATACGATTGTGTATTATTCCTTCGTCTGGGTTTATATTCATGTATCATCATTCATTATATTGTTGTTTTTTTACTCAGATTACCTAAATATTTTCTGGAAATTCAAAAAATAAAATAAAATTCTAAACTGAGAAACGAAAACAGATTTATGGAATAGAAGTCAGTGGTTCGAATAAATATTTTCTCCCTTGGAGAAGTAATTGCCGACACGGCTCCCTGTTATGTGTCACGGCGACTACTGGAAAATTTCCTGTTAAGGAAACAAAGGCGATGTGTGAACAGATTACAGCAGCGGAGACACCAATTATAATAATTAGTAATGGAGGCTGCGGTTCCGCTTATTAGGCTGCTTACTGTTCATATATGTCCACCTATTACAATCATATGGGAATACATTACGTGTACTAGCCATAGCATTAAAACCACCTGCCTAATATTGTGCAGGTCGCCATCATGCACCCAAAACAGCTCTGACCCGTCCAGGCACGGACTTCACAAGCCCTCTGAAGGTTCCTGTGGTATCTGCACCCAGTCGTGGCAGCAGATCCTTTAGGTCCTGTAAGTTGTGAGGTGCGGCCTCCATGGATCGGACTTGTTTTTCCACCACATCCCACAGATGATCGATCCGATTGAGATCTGGGGAATTTGGGGACAAGTCATCACCTTGAGGTCTTTGTCTTGTTCCTCAGACCATTCCTGAACAATGTGTGCAGTATGGCGGGGGCATTATCCTGCTGAAAGAGGGCACTGCCATTAGTGAGTACCGCTGCCATGAAGGGGGCACTTGTCTGCAGCAATGTGTAGGTCGGTGGTACGTGTCACATCCACATGAATGTCAGGACACCAGGATTCCCAGCAGAACATTGCCCAGATCATCACACTGCCTCCATCTTGTCTTCTTCCCATAATGCATCCTGGTGCCATCTCTACCCCAGGTAAGTGACGCACGCGCACCCGGCCGGCCACATGATGTAAAAGAAAACGTGATTCATCAGACCAGGCGCCGTCTTCCATTGCTCCATGGTCCAGTTCTGATGCTCACGTCTCCATTGTAGGTGCTCTCGGCAGTGGACAGGGGTCAGCATGGGCGGTCTGACCGGTCTGCGGCTCCACAACCCCATATACAGCAAGCTGCGATGCTCTGCATGTCCTGACATCTTCTATCATATCCAGCAGTTGACTTTTTCAGCAATTTGTGCTACAGTAGTCCTTCTGTGGGATCGGACCAGACAGGCTAGCACTTTCCATGCACATCGATGAGTCTTGGGCATCCACGACCCTGTGGCCGTTTCACCAATTGTTTTCCTTGTACCAATTCTAGTAGGTACTAACCACTAAATACCAGGATCACCCCACAAGACCGGACGTTTTGGAGATATTCTGACCCTGTCGTCTATCATCACAATTTAGTCCTTGTCACAGTCCCTCAGATTCTTACACTTGCCCATGTTTCTGCTTCCAACACATCAACTTCAAGAACTGACTGGTCACTTGCCGCCTGATATATCCCCCCCCCCACCCCCTTGTCAGGCGCCATTGTAACTATATTATCAGCATTAGTCACCTCACCTGTCAGGGCTAATAATGTTTTTTTAAGAAAAAGTGTTTTTTATGTGAAAAAGTCGTAAAACATGAAGAATAATATAAGAATAATATCGCTGTAACCAAAATAGTAACATTAAAAAAAAAAATTCGTCCCGTGTTTTCCATTGACGGAAAAATAATTAAAAAGTTATTGCTCACAGACGGCAGGGATGAAAAAACAGAAACCCAAAAAATTGTCGCATCCTGAAGGCCAAAATATCTGCGTCCTTCAGGGGTTAAGATTTTTGTTTACTTGGTAGCTAACATAATACAGAGGGAATATCTTCCTCTCTAGAGGCTCCAAGATGGCGCTTCACTGTAGTTGTGAATGTCTCATCAGGAGAACACATTTCATAGTCGAGTTGCTGGGAAGTGTTTTCCTGTTCTTATTGTTTCCTCCTGTTGAGTAAAATAATTGATATGAGAAGGGAAGTGACAAAAACAATAGAATATCCACGCTTTATGGCACTAACCATATGGACAAAAATATACTCTATATGGCCAGAAGTTTATGGACACCCCTCCCTCCTATTGACTTCAGGTTTTTTAGCTGCACCCATAGCAAACAGGTACATAAAATCAAGCACACAGTCATGTAATCTCCATAGACAAACATTGCTAGTAGTATGGGGGATACTGAAGAGCTCATTAAATTTAAATGTGGCACTATCATAGGATGCCACCTTCACCACAAGTCAGTTTGTGAAAGTTTCTGATCTGCTAGATCTGCCCTGGTCACCTGTAAGTGTTATTATTATCTGCTAGATCTGCCTCGGTAACCTGTAAGTGCTATTTATATCTGCTAGATCCCCCCTGGCGATCTGTAAGTGTTATTGTTACCTGCCAGATCTGCCCTGGTCACCTGTAAGTGTAATTATTATTTGGTTAGATCTGCCCTGGTCCCCTGTAAGTGATATTATTATCTGTTAGATCTTCCCATGTCACCTGTAAGGGTATGTTCACACGAGGTCATTACGTCCGTAATTGACGGACGTATTTCGGCCGCAAGTACCGGACCGAACACAGTGCAGGGAGCCGGGCTCCTAGCATCATAGTTATGTACGTGCCAGGAGTCCCTGCCTCGCTGCAGGACAACTGTCCCGTACTGAAAACATGATTACAGTACGGGACAGTTGTCCGGCAGCGAGGCAGGGACTCCTAGCATCGTACATAACTATGATGCTAGGAGCCCGGCTCCCTGCACTGTGTTCGGTCCGGTACTTGCGGCCGAAATACGTCCGTCAATTACGGACGTAATGACCTCGTGTGAACATACCCTTAGTGTTATTACTGTGAATTGGAAGCGTCTAGGAGTAACAAAGCGGTAGACCGTGCAAACTCACAAAGCGGGACCAAGTAATAAAGCGAGTGACATATAAAAATCTTTTGAAGTGACATGAGTACCAGAACTGTGCGTTCAGAGCGTTATTAATTGGGTTTCTATGGTCGCTGCACACAAGTCTAAAATCACCATGCACAATGTCAAGCATTGGCTTCAGAGGTGAATCGGCAGAAATTCCCACATGCTCAATTACAAATGTTGTTGAAAGCCTTCCAAGAAGTGTGGAGACTATTATAGCTGCAAAAGTGGGCCCAACTTTGTATTAATGCCCATGTTTTTGGAATGAGATGTCCAACAAGCTCCTACATACTGTAGGTGTAATGGCTATGTGTCCGCATACTTTGGTCATATAGTGTAATTACTATAAAACTGCCCCTATGTAATGGAACTACTATTATACTGCTCCCTATATACAAGAACAGAACTACTATAATACTGCTCCTATATACAGGAATATAACTACTATAATACTGCCCCTATATACAAGAATATAACTATTATAATACTGCCCCCTATATACAAGAATATAACTAATATAATACTGCCCCCTATATACAAGAATATAACTATTATAATACTGCCCCCCTATATACAAGAATATAACTACTATAATACTGCTCCTATATACAAGAATATAACTACTATAATACTGCCCCCTATGTACAAGAATATAACTATTATAATACTGCCTCCTATATACAAGAATATAACTACTATAATACTGCCCCCTATATACAAGAATATAACTAATATAATACTGCCCCTATATACAAGAATATAACTATTATAATACTGCCCCCCTATATACAAGAATATAACTACTATAATACTGCCCCCTATATACAAGAATATAACTACTATTATACTGCTCCTATATACAAGAATATAACTACTATAATACTGCTCCCTATGTACAATAATATAACTACTATAATACTGCCCCCTATATACAAGAATAGAACTACTATAATACTGCCTCCTATATACAAGAATATAACTACTATAATACTGCCTCCTATATACAAGAATATAACTACTATAATACTGCCTCCTATATACAAGAATATAACTACTATAATACTGCCCCCTATATACAAGGCTATAACTACTATCATACTGCTCCTGTATACAAGAATATAACTACTATAATACTGCCTCCTATATACAAGAATATAACTACTATAATACTGCCCCCTATATACAAGGCTATAACTACTATCATACTGCTCCTATATACAAGAATATAACTACTATAATACTGCCCCTATATACAAGAATATAACTACTATAATACTGCCCCTACATACAAGAATATAACTACTATAATACTGCCCCCTATGTACAAGAATAGAACTACTATAATACTGCCCCTATATACAAGAATATAACTACTATAATACTGCCCCCTATATAGAAGAATTTAACTACTATAATACTGCCTCCTATATACAAGAATATAACTACTATAATACTGCTCCCTATATACAAGAATATAACTACTATAATACTGCTCCTATATACAAAAATATAACTACTATAATACTGCCCCTATATACAAGAATATAACTACTATAATACTGCCCCCTATATACAAGAATATAACTACTATAATACTACCCCTATATACAAGAATATAACTACTATAATACTGCCCCTATATACAAGAATAGAACTACTATAATACTGCCTCCTATATACAGGAATATAACTACTATAATACTGCCCCTATATACAAGAATATAACTACTATAATACTGCCCCTATATACAAGAATATAACTACTATAATACTGCCCCTATACACAAAAATATAACTACTATAATACTGCCCCCTATATACAAGAATATAACTACTATAATACTGCCCCTATATACAAGAATATAACTACTATAATACTGCCCCTACATACAAGAATATAACTACTATAATACTGCCCCCTATGTACAAGAATAGAACTACTATAATACTGCCCCTATATACAAGAATATAACTACTATAATACTGCCCCCTATATACAAGAATATAACTACTATAATACTGCTCCCTATATACAAGAATATAACTACTATAATACTGCTCCTATATACAAAAATATAACTACTATAATACTGCCTCCTATATACAGGAATATAACTACTATAATACTGCTCCCTATATACAAGAATATAACTACTATAATACTGCTCCTATATACAAAAATATAACTACTATAATACTGCCCCTATATACAAGAATATAACTACTATAATACTGCCCCCTATATACAAGAATATAACTACTATAATACTACCCCTATATACAAGAATATAACTACTATAATACTGCCCCTATATACAAGAATAGAACTACTATAATACTGCCTCCTATATACAGGAATATAACTACTATAATACTGCCCCTATATACAAGAATATAACTACTATAATACTGCCCCTATATACAAGAATATAACTACTATAATACTGCCCCTATACACAAAAATATAACTACTATAATACTGCCCCCTATATACAAGAATATAACTACTATAATACTGCCCCCTATATACTAGAATATAACTACTATAATACTGCCCCTATATGCAAGAATATAACTACTATAATACTGCCCCTATATACAAGAATATAACTCCTATAATACTGCTCCTATATACAAGAATATAACTACTATAATACTGCTCCTATATACAAGAAGAGAACTACTATAATACTGCTCCTATGTACAAGAATATAACTACTATAATACTGCTCCTATATACAAGAATATAACTACTATAATACTGCTCCTATATACAAGAATATAACTACTATAATACTGCCCCTATATACAAGAATATAACTCCTATAATACTGCTCCTATATACAAGAATATAACTACTATAAGGCTGGGTTCACACGTGGCGGAATTTCACTTGAATTCCGCTGCGGACACTCCGCAGCGTTAATCCGCAGCGGAGCCGTTTCTCCATTGACTTCCACTTATATTTAGAAGTGTTCGTTTAGACGATGCGTAAAATTCCGCTGCGGAGCATAGGCTGCGGAGCGGAATTTGGTGTCCGCAGCATGCTCTGTCTGTTGCGGAGCAGTGGCGGACTCATGGCGGAATTTCTCCATTGACTTCAATGGAGATTCTAAATTCCGCAATGAAGTCCGCAGCTGTCATGCACATGTTATGTGTGGTGTGGATGCGTTTTGCTTTTTTAACATGACATTTCTTCATTCTGGCTGGACCTATGTATTTCTAGGTCTACAGCCAGACTGAGGAAGTCAATGGGGCTCCCGGAATTACGGGAGCGTTGCTAGGAGACGTCAGTAAATAGTCACTGTCCAGGGTGCTGAAAGAGTTAAGCAATCGGCAGTAACTGTTTCTGCACCCTGGACAGTGACTACCGATCCCAATATACAGCAACCTGTAAAAAAAATAGAAGTTCATACTTACCGAGAACTCCCTGCTTCTGTCTCCAGTCCGGCTTCCCAGGATGACGTTTCAGTCTAAGTGACGGCTGCAGCCAATCACAGGCTGCAGCGGTCACATGGACTGCCGCGTCATCCAGGGAGGTCGAGCTGGATGCCAAAAGAGGGACGCGTCACCAAGACAACGGCCGGTAAGTATGAAATTCGTTTACTTTCACTAGGGAAAGTGCTGTCCCTTCTCTCTATCCTGCATTGATAATAGAGAGAAGGGAAGCACTTTTACCGCAGTCCGCAGCAGCTAGTCCGCATCAATTTACTGCACATTTTGGGCAGATCCGCAGCCGTAATCCGCAACCCGGATTAGGTGCGGTATTGATGCGGACAGTTGCGGAGGAATTCCGCCACGTGAGGGCATGCCCTAATACTGCCTCCTATATACAAGAATATAACTACTATAATACTGCTCTGTATATACAAGAATATAACTACTATAATACTGCCCCTATATACAAGAATATACTATAATACTGCCCCCTATATACAAGACTATAACTACTATAATACTGCTCTGTATATACAAGAATATAACTACTATAATACTGCTCCGTATATACAAGAATATACTATAATACTGCCTCCTATATATAAGACTATAACTACTATAATACTGCCTCTTATATACAAGAATATAACTACTATAATACTGCCCCCTATATACAAGAATATAACTACTATGATACTGCCCCTATATACAAGAATATAACTACTATAATACTGCCCCTATATACAAGAATAGAACTACTATAATACTGCCCCCTATGTACAAGAATAGAACTACTATAATACTGTCCCTATATACAAGAATATAACTACTATAATACTGCCCCTATATACAAGAATATACTATAATACTGCCCCCTATATACAAGACTATAACTACTATAATACTGCTCTGTATATACAAGAATATAACTACTATAATACTGCTCCGTATATACAAGAATATACTATAATACTGCCTCCTATATATAAGACTATAACTACTATAATACTGCCTCTTATATACAAGAATATAACTACTATGATACTGCCCCTATATACAAGAATATAACTACTATAATACTGCCCCTATATACAAGAATATAACTACTATAATACTGCCCCCAATATACAAGAATATAACTATTATAATACTGCCCCTATATACAAGAATATAACTACTATAATACTGCCCCCTATATACAAGAATATAACTACTAAAATACTGCTCCTATATACAAGAATATAACTACTATAATACTGCCCCCTATGTACAAGAATAGAACTACTATAATACTGTCCCTATATACAAGAATAGAACTACTATAATACTGCCCCTATATACAAGAATATAACTACTATAATACTGCCTCCTATATACAAGAATATAACTACTATAATACTGCCCCTATATACAAGAATATAACTACTATAATACTGCTCCTATATACAAGAATATAACTACTATAATACTGCCCCCTATATACAAGAATATAACTACTATAATACTGCCCCCTATGTACAAGAATAGAACTACTATAATACTGTCCCTATATACAAGAATAGAACTACTATAATACTGCCCCTATATACAAGAATATAACTACTATAATACTGCCTCCTATATACAAGAATATAACTACTATAATACTGCCCCTATATACAAGAATATAACTACTATAATACTGCTCCTATATACAAGAATATAACTACTATAATACTGCCCCCTATATACAAGAATATAACTACTATAATACTGCCTCCTATATACAAGAATATAACTACTATAATACTGCTCCCTATATACAAGAATATAACTACTATAATACTACTCCTATATACAAGAATATAACTACTATAATACTTCCCCTATATACAAGAATATAACTACTATAATACTGCCCCTATATACAAGAATATAACTACTATAATACTGCTCCCTATATACAAGAATATAACTACTATAATACTGCCCCTATATACAAGAATATAACTACTATAATACTGCCCCTATATACAGGAATATAACTACTATGATACTGCTCCCTATATACAAGAATATAACTACTATAATACTGCCCCTATATACAAGAATATAACTACTATAATACTGCCCCCTATATACAAGAATATAACTACTATAATACTGCCCCCTATATTCAAGAATATAACTACTATAATACTGCCCCCTATATACAAGATTATAACTACTATAATACTGCTCCCTATATACAAGAATATAACTACTATAATACTGCCCCCTATGTACACTAATATAGTATGCACTGTTAGTGTAGGGACCTTACATGGGCTCTACCTAGGTGAAGAATTAATGTAAATTTATATTTTAATTTCTATGTAACAATATTAAAAGTCTCCAGCAGGTTTGATATGAGATGTAATGGGATGTGGGAAGCTGTGGGGTATAGGGGGTTTTGGAGGGGAATAAAGTCATATGTTTCTGGAAATCTTCCTTTGCTTTTTGTTTTTGCATTATATTCAGAGTCATAGAATATGGTTGGGGAATTTCTAGATAACTGGAATCCATTAAAGTCATTAACACGACTTCGTATGAGCTGGCTGTCCCTACAGGGATCACTTCTTGCAGAAGAATTTTATTAACTATTTCAGACCTTGGTCTCCAACCTGCGTCTCTACAGCTGTTTTAAAACTACAACTCCCAGCATTATCTGACAACTACATGTATAAACTATTCCTAGTAGGGATCATATATCAAAATATCAGTGACAGAATATATGACGTGAAAAATATGAAGCACCGTATTTATTACAGCCGTTACTATTTATGTGCGCCACAAAAATAACTGTGTTTACGACGTGCAGAACCAGATCCCTGAGATACATGTGAGGAGTTATACTACCCCTGCTGCTGCCATCTTTAGATCGGACAAGTTGGATGTTTCCTTCCTGTCCTAATGTATACATAAGCAGAAGTGTCCGGGACCCCCTCATCTCATTTTCAGCAAGTATCAGATATCTAAACTAAACATATTCTCCAACCAGTCCAACAAGAATATTTAAAGGAACAGTAACCCCAATTCCATTTGCTGTGTAGTAGAATACAATCTAGTGTTCCCTGTTATCTGCCATTTCAGGCTCAAAAGAGTCTGACTGTAGTGTTCAATGGGATGTCTGACCAGGAGTCACATCAGATGATAATGATCCATATCACTAAATTAGGCCAATTTTAGAGGGGGTTCCTTCACAGGACTAGTAGATTGCTGACTAGTATGTGTAACGTCCACGAACTCCTCCCATCCTGTCAACGCCCTTCTCTCCAGAGATGTCTGCACATGCGGCCGTTCTGTTCTGCAGTGACCACTAGGGTGCGCTCGCAAGACCAGTCCAGGCTTAAGGGGCCAGAGCGTACAAATGTGTGAGATTGAGCTGATTGCTCCCAGATCACCCTGGACTATAAGAAGGGCTCTGCCCCTCCCTGCATTGTGTGAGCATTTTTGTCATTACCCAAATTTGTCTCTGCATATGGTCCCCTAAGTGTCTCCAGTTCCCAGTGTTCCCCTTTCCTGCTACCTGTAACTTGTATCCCGTGTTATCCTGGTCCAAGTGCCATATTCAGTTGGAGTTGTGCTGCGCTGAGTACCTCGTCTGTCCTGCTTCACCACGCCTGGTGCCTGCCTGCTGCCTAGTCCCATCCGAGCCTGTCTTGCTACTGTCTGAAGCTACCACAGGTTCACCTATACGAACTATAGACTTTGACCTGTGTCCTGTTGGCCAACTGCCATACCGTTAAGGCGCTACGGCCCAGTGGGTCCATGCACCCTTCGTGACAGTATGTTGTGGGGTGTGCTGGGCACTGCAGGGCAGTTAGATGGGTTGCTGTACCTCTAGGCCAGACCAGCACCATACACTTGCACTTGCACTTAGATGGCTCCCGGTTTAGGTCTTTCACTCCCTAGGGGTATTAGCTTGGTCAGTGATGCGGTGGTGGTGGGAGGTCGCAATGGCTATATACAGTCTTGTATTTTTTTAGTGTAACGGCTCTAAGGTGTTGGTGCAATTTGCTAGAGACTGAGCAGCAGGGGCATGGCTCCAGTTCTGAACCACTTTTAGGGCCAAAGTGTGAGAAGGTGTCTTCAGCCCCACACCCTTCACCACATATGGTGTCCTCCTCACATATTGCGGATCCATACTTTCTATTTCCATTACTCTGTAATTTTATTAAAGGGGTTCTCCAGGCCAGCAATGTTTGATCGTGGGGACCCTACAAGAGAATGGGATGAGCTGTAGTACCAGACATGTCTACTTACAGTATATGGAGCATGGACCATACTTCATTGAACGGTGGGGGTCCTGGTGGTATTTTGATAGCATAGGCCACCAATCTGGGGAACCCCTTATTGACCACCAATACGTCTTTTCACAGCGGTCACTTAGGGGCCTTAGGCTAGGCCGCTGCCTTTTCACGGCGGCCCAGTCTTAGCCCTGTACGGGTGTCCCGTGCAGGCTGGAGCCGTGGCTCGACTGTCTGATGACAGCCGGACTCCTGCTCCAGCGATCGAAGTTTACTTAGATCGCGGCCGTTTAACCCGTTAAATGCCACAATCAATAGCGATAGCACCATTTAACTTGTTTACAGTAGGAGGGAGCACCCTCTCTCACCCATCGGCGGCACGCAAATGCAATTGCGGGCATCCGATGGGGTGCCATGGCAGATTTACACTGACAGGCAATAATGCTTTGGTATACGAAGTATACCAGAGCATTATAGCAGCGATCTGAAGATCCCATAGCAAAGTCCCCTAGTGGGACTAAAAAAATAAGTAATACATGTGAAATAAAAATTATTAATAAAACTGACTGTAAAAAAATTATTTTTTTTCCATAAAAATTTGGTTTTATTTAGTAAAAGTGTAAAAAATAAAGTTAATATGTAATTAAATCGTAAAAAAAAAAGCCCAAAAAATCACTACGTTGACGGAAAAATAAAGAAATGACGGCTCTTGGAAAGCGACGATGCAAAAACAAATAATTTTAGTTCAAGTGTGCAAAAGTCGTAAAACATAAAAAACCTCTAGATATGTGGTATCGTCGTAATCGCACCGACCCATAGAATAAAGGTAATGTGTTATTTACGCCGCACAGTAAACGGCGTCAATTTAAAACGCATAGAACAATGGTGGAATTTCAGGGTTTTTTTCTATTCCCCCCAAAAAAACGTAATAAAAGTTAATTTAAAAAAATGTTATGTAACCCATTAGTAACCCAAAATTTTTTATGTAACCCAAAAGTACAACTAATCCCGCAAAAAACGAGTCCTCATACAGCGGTGTAGATGGAAAAATAAAAAAAGTTAGAGTTCTTTGAATGAGACTGAGACGAAAAAAATAGCTTGGTCACTAGGGCCTGAAATAGGCTGGTCACCAAGGGGTTAAACAATGTATCACTCACCTCCCTTTTGCAGATTTGTCTTGCTCCATGTACAATCATTTTCTTTCCTCTTTCTTATGATTGTTTAAGTCTCGTTGTTCTGCCACACCCAGAACACTGCGGGCATTTTTTATGTTTTGGGTGTAAAATATTTGCATGCAACCACATACAATATGCAAAAGAGTTAGTGGGCACCACCCAATAGATTATACCAATAAGACTGTAAAGGGTGCAAACTAACAATGCCCAAGGAATATACAACAATGGGAGAATCAAAAGTAAAAGTAGGGACTCAACCTCTTTTTTATATCTGAATACAACAATATATGTAAAGAAGTGTCGTCAATTCTAAGACTCTTTGGGTATTGTTCACACGCAGTGTTTTCAGATGTAATTCGGGCGTTTTACGAGGCGTTACGCCTGAAAAAACGGCTCCATTACGCCTACAAACATCTGCCCATTGCTTTCAATGGGTTTTATGGTGTTCTGTTCCCACAAGGTGTTATTTTACGCGTCGCGGTCAAACGACGGTGCCTAAAAAGGCGCCCGCGAAAAAGAATTGCATGTCACTTCTTGGGACGTTTTTGGAGCTGTTTTTTATTGACTCCATTGAAAAACAACTCCAATAACGTCCGTAAAATACGCAGCGAAAAACGCGAGTTGTTACAAAAACGTCTGAAAATCAGGAGCTGTTTACGCCTGAAAACAGCTCCGTATTTTCAGACATATTTTGCTAAGCCGTGTGAACATATTTTGTCAGTGACCATAAAAGTTTTTGTGCATTTTCAACCCCTCAAAGGGATTATCCGGGACTGCAGCAGATACTCACCCCCTGAAGTGCCCCCCGCTTTAGCATAGATCCAGTTCGCCGCTGCTTCGGTCACGGAAGCTCTGGAATCGGTCACGTGCCGTTCATCGGTCATGTGCCACTACAGCCAATATCTGGCCTCTGGAGATGCTGCCATGAGTGGCACTTGACCGTTGAGGCCAGCCATTGTCTACAGTGGCACATGGCCGATGAGCGACACGTGACCGATGCCAGAGCTTCCAGGACCGGAAAAGCAAAAAATAAGACCTCAACGCAAAAGCGGGGGCCAGTTTACGGGGTATCTGCTATTTTTTTTATGTTATGGCATTACCTGACCTGCTGTAGACTTTTAAAAAATCCTGGATAACCTCTTTAAGGATCGGCTTATTTTGGGCCTTAAAGGAATTTTCCAGGAGTTTGATATTGATTGTCTATCCTTAGGCTATCAATTTCAGACCGGTGGGGGTCCAACTCTTGGCAACCCTACTAATCAGAGTGAAGGGGCCATCTTGCACCAGTCAGCACCTCGTCCCCTTTATTGTATACTAGGCACAGCACTGTACATTTTTGTAGTGGCTGTTTTTGGTACTGCAGCTCTCTACAGCTCAGTCCAATTCAAGTGACCCGCAGATACAATTTCCGGTTGTGTCATACACAGGGGGTATGGGCTTTTAAGTCGCACTAGATGCAAATGATTTTGTATAGTTTTTAGATACTTTTCTGTTCACACCCTCCAACATTCTGAAATAAGAGCCCAATAATAAGGCGAGCCACAGTGCTCAGCGCCCCTATACCAAAAGACAACCAGTGCAGAGGGGTAACTTGAAGCTCCTGGGCCCTCAATGCTAAATATGTAACAGGGTCCCCATATACCATGCGCTATATATAACATAGGTGTCTTTTTTTTGTGTGGCAGTTGGGCCTTTGAGCCCCCTCAAGGCCAATGTGCATCTGCTTCCTCTCCCGAGAGCTACACCCCTGAAACAGCATGAACCCATAAGATACTGCCAATGTCCCCACTTTTCCAGTTGAAGTACCCTTGCTAACGAGTTTACACAACTTTTAGCCGCTGTCACCATAGTGCCAGCCATAGTTCTCCTAAAAATAGCAACCTTTTGATTTTAAAGGTACAGACCAATAAAAACAGGTAATGTACCCCTCCAATAGCTTGGCGGGTATGGAAAAATGGCAGTCAACAAAACCAGGTAGAATGTTGTCCTATAGCTAAGCCATATTCATTCCAACAAAGAACAGTGTTAAATGTTTGATCACGGAGACCCCCCACGATAACTAGTACAGGGGTCCTAGTTTGTATAGAGTGGCAATCGAGCATACGTGCTGCGGCTCCATACAGTTTTATCAGGAATACACACTGGCAGGACTCTGGTTGGATTACTGGAAACTGCCCCATACTTTTCACCTTTTAAGGACCCCTACCACCCTTTCCTTACCATGCATGGACCGCTCTAATCTTTATCCCTGATGGTTTATGATCCTACCTCTTGGTGCCA
This sequence comes from Rhinoderma darwinii, assembly GCF_050947455.1. Classification (NCBI taxonomy): domain Eukaryota; kingdom Metazoa; phylum Chordata; class Amphibia; order Anura; family Rhinodermatidae; genus Rhinoderma; species Rhinoderma darwinii. The sequence continues at coordinate 12,834,770 of NC_134697.1, forward strand.
GCTGTGACATTATTTTGGCACTATATTGTGGTATTTTTTTTATTACTACATAGCACTGTTATTTGGGCACTGTATGGCATTGTTTTGTGTACAATGTATTATATAGCAATATTATGTAGTCACTTCATGGCGCTGTTCTGTTTGCATAGTATGGCGCTATTATGCGAGCATTGTATGGCAGTATTACGTGAGCACTTTATGGTAGTTATTTGGTACTACTGTGGTATTATTATTCAGTCAATATTGTGGCAGTATCAGCTTCTATTTTCCTCCTTCCAAGGAGGACCCCGCACATGTTTTGACCATGGGACAGAGGAGCAGGGAAAATCTAGGTGCGTAGAGGTGGAGGGTGGTCACTGTAGCCATAATCTACTATCAATGAGTTCTAGATTATTCCACTCTAATGTACAAACCCCAAAATCTGATTATAATCCAATGTCCTAATGTGAGTATTTTTTTTTTACTCAGATTGTCGCACGGGAAAAGCAAGTTTCCTGCAGTAAAATTCAGTACACAAATGAAGGAATCAACAAGTGCTGTTCCCGGTGTCCACCAGGTGAGATATTGTACAATATACTTGTCTCGTTGGATCTCTGATGATTTGAAATTTTTTGTTTATATTTTTTTTACTTGATATATCTCTAGTCATTTTATGTGTATAATTATTTTCTTTTATTTTAACATTTAACAATTTAAATTTATCTATCTCATATCTATCTATCTATCTATCTATCTATCTATCTATCTATCTATCTATCTATCTATCTATCTATCTATCTATCTATCTATCTATCTATCTTTCTCATATCTATCTATCTATCTATCTATCTATCTATCTATCTATCTATCTATCTTTCTCATATCTATCTATATCTCATTTCATATGAATAGTTTCTCCGGAAATCTTGACTTTTCCCATTTCGTTTTTTTCTGTAATTGTACATACACTATATGGATAAACGTATTGGCACAGCTACATATTACTCCTAGACCAACCTGAAAGCAATCCGATCCTACAAGGTAGTCATCTATAGGTGGCACTAGAGAGACAGAGGAGGAGCAGAGCTATTTTGAATACTTTTCCCAGGGAGCATTGCCCTTAAGTCTCCCTACAGGTTGGCTCTCCATAAGGAGAATCTGTAACTTCCAAGAGCTGCTTCAATTTTCGGTCATGACCGGGAGTGAATCATGGTTGTAGAAGGTTCCTGGTCAAAATAAAATATGTTCCTTCTCTCTCCAATCTTACACTCGATCCGCTGATGCCGACTAGATCTGATGACAATCTAATGTGTATGAGAGCAGTCCCAATGTCCCTGGGTGTTGGGTAAACAATATGTCTGATATTTGCCAGATGCATTTGGCAGCTGCCTAACCGGTTTCCCAATGCCGGATCTCCGGCGCTCTGCGGGAGGAGAATTACCCCAGGTAATAAGTATTAGTTAAAACTACATAATCACTTGAATTATAATAGCTACAGTACCAGACAGAGTCAATGGACAAGAGAGGCACTCCTTCTTCAAAAAACAGACCCCTTTGTTCTAATATCATACATCTCCTTTAGGAACATATGATCTGTCTAAGAACAGGTGTCCGAAGCCATGCAGGATCCCAAGGACATACATGTTATAGAAGCTGACCATGCTGCTGATAAGGGGCCCTTAGAGAGAGGGGGCCAAGATTTGGTGGGTCCCATCGTCTCTGTTATTGGTTGCCGAGTACCTATTAAGGACTCCCGTCTAAAGAGGAACTGAAGCATTGTTGGCCGTAGGGTCATGGAAAGAGCAATGGGGGACGCCAGACCCTTCTGGCCAAGGTGGCAAAACCCAGCACCATAATGGGTCCACATTTTTAACCTTGCTATAAGGACCCTCGAATCTATATATGTCTCTGCGGGATCCTGTTAATAGTTCATGGGTGATGTAGCAGATGGAGGAAGTTATCCGAATTTCTGCTGCATCTTTAGAGTTTGCTGATAAGGGGATGGGGGGGCAATTAAATACTAAGTAAAAGGACAATCGCATGTACCTGATGTTTTGTATAGTATGACAGTAATGTGATGATGGAGCATTTTTCTGGTATACTCATAAGGGAGGGAGGTGGGGGTTACCCTTCCCCTTAGAGCAAATTTTGGCTAATCTCAGAATTTCTATAATGTGAGCAATACCCATATGACAACAGCACAAAAAACTTGACGTATTACAACAGCCGAAGTAGGAAACGTGCCAAGCCAAAGAATTCTTACTTCCTACTCCGAAAGAGGAAATCTTCACTTCTACTTTATGAAGGGCACGTTAGCTACAGTTCTAGAAACCATCGAGAGTTCCTGAGAAAGAGGCAGTGAGTAACAGATTGCTGAATCAGACCATGCGCAATTATACACAACATTGTGGCAAAGGTCAGGTCCTCATTACTGTTCAGTAATGTCAGTATCGACAACTTCATAATGTTCGTTTAGTTTTTATTTATCTCCAATGTGTACACAGGAGGAGCTGCACCTGTTGTAGGTATGACCGTTGCCGTTAACAGTCTGCTAGATTCTCCGGTAATTGATTAGATAAGAGGAAAGAATAGATGTGGCAAAATCAGAACTTAGAAATTAGATTGTACCGTTTTTTCCAGAAACAGCGCCACTCTTGTCCATTGGCTGTTTCTGGTATTGCAGCTCAGCCTCATTCTCTTACAAGGAAATCTGTCATGATTTAATCAGAGGGCGGTCTAGTATAGGCAGTGTCTTGTTGTTGTTTTTTTTGCAATTGCCCTTTCATAAAACTTTTAACATATGGAGACCTGTCAGAAGTTTTGAATGGTGGAGGTCCGGGTGCTCAGACCCAACCAATCCCTAGAATTAAGGGGCAGAAGTGCTGATTCAAACGCTGTGCCCATTCGGGCGTGATCGTCTCTCCACGAAGAGGTGGGGTTAGATGGTCTATGAACTCGTATTCATCTAACCCCGTCGAGCCAATGAGAGTCGACATTGCTCAGGTGAGCGCTTCTGCTCCTCCTTTTAAGCGATCAGTGGAGGTCTCAGCACCTGGACGACAACTGAACTTTTGACATGTCACTATGATATGTCAAAAGTTTTTTTGAAAGGGCCGTTCCTCTTAAAGGCAAGTAATGTCTTATACAATGGGTAGGGGCTAGGGCAGGATTAAGGTTGGTGGAGGCCCCATAGCAAATACATTGGTGGGGTCTCCTATCCCACGTGACCCTGTATTGCAATCATATATAGAAGTGGTACTTTCCACTAAAGTCCACGGGAGTTATGGAGACAGCTGAGCCAGCGACTCCCTAAGGCTTCAATAGAGAGAGCCACACACATGGCTGGCCTTGTGCCACCACCTAATGGATAAAATCCCTGAACAACCATTAGGAGACCCCAGTTTTCTTGAAAGGTGAAAATCCCAGAGATGAGCAGTGTATATAGTACCCATATAGCCAGTGACTAATGAGAATAGGAGGCATGGTAGCCCACAAACTAAAATTAGCCGGCAGTCCACAAGGTGTATGGCGACAGAGAGAACCGAAAGGGCCAAAGTTCTCCTGATTAGTCTGTGATTTTAATAACTGGTTCTGAAGACTTAACCTTGTCAGAGAGGGTGGGTGGTGGAGGCCTCCTAGGTAGTCAAGGTGGTGGTGGTGGAGGCCTCCTAGGTAGTCAAGGGGGTGGTGGTGGAGGCCTCCTAGGTAGTCAAGGGGGTGGTGGTGGAGGCCTCCTAGGTAGTCAAGGTGGTGGTGGTGGAGGCCTCCTAGGTAGTCAAGGGGGTGGTGGTGGAGGCCTCCTAGGTAGTCAAGGGGGTGGTGGTGGAGGCCCGAGGGCACATGCCCCTTGTGTCAGAGTGTAAAGTGCCAGACTCCGGGAGATGTCACCAATGGGCAGCTCCTCTCCATCTTGCTCCTTGATGCCTTTTGTAATTGATACATTTTTCCCTATGCACATAGATCAGTATCAGCAGCAAATTCAGAACATTACACTGTCTTGTGTTTTACCCTAATGCAAAGGGTTAATACACAAAGTAGTCAAAGTTCAGGGATAAAGCACACAGAGATGTCTTAGCATACAGATAATATGCTTGGTGATGTCACAGTAAAGGAATAACTAACTCTACAAACTTACAGCACATAAATCATGCACACGGTGATGTCACAGTAGTGAAATAATGTGCATGGTAATGTCACAACACATACTGCATACAGTGATGTCACATAGTACACACAGTGATGTTACAGTATCTGGACAGTACACAAAGTGGTGTCACAGTCCATGCGCACAGTGATGTCACAGTACAATGATAGTCTACTCAGTGAAGTTACAGCACAGAATTTCTGCAAATGTGTACAGTATAGGGATAATGCACACAGTAATGTCACAGTACATGGGCAGTGCACACATAGGGTTGACAGTATAGGGATAATGGAGACAATGATGTCACCGTACATGGATAATGCACACAGCGATGTTACAGAACAGGGATAATCCACACATGGATGCCACAGCATAGAAATACGTCACAAAGTACTTTCAAAGTACAATCATAATTTACCCAATAAAAGTTACAACACTGGAATAATGCAAACATTGATGTCACAACATAAGAATAATGCACACAATGATGTTACAGTACAGGGATAATGCACACAATGATATCATAGCACAGGAATAATGCATACAAGTCACGATGCACACAGTGACATCACAGCAAATGGGTCCCCTTAGTTCTCGGACGCCATAGCAGCTGCTATACCTGCTATCTTGGTAGTTGTGACCTTGCGAGGAGGGCACCATATGCTGGAAATCCTATATTCTTCTTAAACGCTAATTATAAGGTCATTACAAAACATTTCCTCACTAAAGGGGGTTTTCCAGTTTTATGTTCATAAATGTTAAGTCTTGTATTGTCTGTCCATTCCTCACCATTTTACCATTACACGAGTGTAACCTTTCTTGTCTACTCATTTAGATACAATCAGCGCTGAATAGACATTTAATTCTTAAAGGAATTTCCCTAGGAGAAGAAGTGATGGCATATTGCTAGGATGGCAGCAATTATTGCAAATTGTAAAAAATGGATACAGATCATTTATGTTAGACTCACTCACAGAGGTAATGGTGCAGCAAAAAAAAAACATCAAAAATGCGTATACCGTAAATACATAATTTTGCAATTTTTGTGGCACATTAGTGGACTGGCAACCTCCTGCACCTGTAGCGCTCTGTGTGAAAATACACTATGGCTGGGTTCACACGAGCATCTCGGTCCGAAAGGACGGAACGTATTTAGGACGCAAGTCCCAGACCGAACACACTGCAGGGAGCCGGGCTCCTAGCATCATAGTTATGTACGACGCTAGGAGTCCCTGCCTCGCTGTGGAACTACTGTCCCGTACTGAAAACATGATTACAGTACGGGACAGATGTCCCACAGCGAGGCAGGGACTCCTAGCGTCGTACATAACTATGATGCTAGGAGCCCGGCTCCCTGCACTGTGTTCGGTCTGGGACTTGCGGCCGAAATACGTTCCGTCCTTTACGGACTGAACATGCTCGTGTGAATCCAGCCTAAAACTTATCGATTATCACTAGATAAGAAGTACTGTGTAATTGAAAATAAATAAAGGAAGGGGGCGCTGTGCTGTGTCACTAAAGAGAAATAATGGAAGGGAGCGCTGTGCTGTGTAATTAAAAAGAAATAAAGGAAGGGGGCGCTGTGCTGTGTCACCAAAGAGAAATAATGGAAGGGAGTGCTGTACTGTGTAACCAAATAGAAATAATGGAAGGGGGCGCTGTGCTGTGTTACCAAATAGAAATAATGGAAGGGGGCGCTGTACTGTGTCACCAAACATAAATAATGGAAGGGGGCGCTGTACTGTGTCACCAAAGGAAAGTAATGGAAGGGAGTTGTAATGTCCGTGGCTGCGGGCTGTTAGGGGGAGGTTGGAGCTGACAGAGGGGGGATACTGTAATGTCCGTGGCTGCGAGCTGTCAGCTCCAAGCTCCCCCTGACAGCCGCAGCCACGAGTCGGCAAGCGCTGGCCCCAGCCTCCTCCTCAGGAGATGCCAGCGCTCGATTCCACTCACCTCAGCCGGATCCCGTAGGGTGCGCGCGCACGTTCGTGCCCGCTCTCAAAGGGGCAGCGCGCGCATCGGACCTCATGGATGAACTTTGACCCGTGAGTACCCTGGACTATAAGAGGGGTCCAGCCCCCTAGTTCTATGCCTGAGCGTTATTGTGTTCCCTAGTTTGTCTATGTGATGGCCTCCTGGTGTGTTTCCTGTTCCAGTCCCTGTACCTATACCTGTTTCCAGTTCCTGTTCCTAGCAATACATACATTCCTGGTCTAGCACTGAGCTGTGCCAAAGTCGTGCCGTGCTGCATCCACGTCTGACCTGCTTCACCTCGCCTGACGTCCGCCTGCTACCTAGTCCCAGCCGAGCCTGCCCTGCTGCTATCTGAGCTGCCACAGGTACCTATAGAACTATAGACATTCACCTGCTCCCTGTTGGCCAGCTGCCTTACCGCCAAGGCGGTGCGGCCCAGTGTGTCCACAGACACTTCGTGACAATACGCTCAGGCCATGGACCCCGCTGGTGGATTCAGGACTATGACGACGTCACAGGAGATGCGAGTGGATATGCTGGACCTCCGTTCTCGACAGGACCAACTCCTCCAGGCGTTGAACATTCTTGCACGTCGGCAGGAGGCACAAGCTGCTGTTCCTCCTACTACACCTCCTGGCAATGTGGATCCTCAGTCTACACCCCTTGGCAGTATTGACCCACATGTTTCTTTGCCACTTCCTGACCGCTATGATGGAGAAGCAAGTACCTGTCGTGGTTGTCTTAATCAATGCCAGATCCACTTCAGCCTGTATGCTAGGACATTTTTGTCTGATGGTGCCCTTCAGCCTGTGTAATTCACCTGCGGTCTTCCAGGAGTTTGTGAATGACATTTTCCGTGACCTCCTCTATGTTTGTGTTGTAGTCTACCTTGACGACATCTTGATTTTCTCCCCAGATCCTATGACGCACCAGAGACATGTCCGTCAGTTTCTCCTACGGTTAAGGGAGAATCGTCTGTATGCAATGTTGGAGAAGTGCTTATTTGACAATGATGCTCTACGCTTCCTGGGCTACATCGTCTCGAATCGTGGTCTCGAGATGGATCCTGAAAAGGTAAAGTCTGTCCTGGAGTGGCCACGTCCTCAAGGCTTGAGGGCCATACAGCGCTTTCTGGGATTTTCTAACTTTTACAGGCAGTTTATTCCGAACTTCTCCTCACTGACTTCTCCCATCTCTAACCATACTAAGAAGGGTATGAACGCCAAGGTGTCGACTCCCGAAGCACAGTCCGCATTCAATAGCCTGAAGAGTCCCTTCACGTCAGCATCTATCCTCCATCATCCGGATGTCTCTCTGCAGTTCTCGATGGAGGTGGACGCATCCTCTATCAGTGCTGGTGCACTCCTGTTCAAGAGAGGTCCCAAGGGCAAGTCAAGGGTATGTGGATACTTTTCCAAGCTCTTCTCTTCCGCAGAATGCAACTACTCGATTGGGGATCGGAAGTTACTGGCCATCAAATTGGCTCTGGAGGAGTGGAGACATCTACTAGAGGGCGCAGCTCATCCGATCTTGATTTTTACGGCCCACAAGAACCCTGACCTACCTCCAGACGGCCCAACGGCTGAACCCTCGTCAGGCCAGGTGGTCACTGTTCTTTACTAGGTTTTAGTTCGAGCTCCATTATCGCCCGGCTGACAAGAATGTGAGGGCCGATGCCTTGTCCAGGTCTTTCGAGACAGAAGACACCATTGAGAGTCCACAGAAGCTTATCGATCTGTCTAGCATTGTCTCGGTCAGTCCCCTGCAAATTGGGGACATTCCTCCAGGGAGGACTTTTGTGCGCCTGGCTGATCATGGAAGAATCCTCCGCTGGGGACACTCTAGACTGGCAGGTAATGCGGGGTTACGTAAGACCCGGGATTTTATTGCTTGTCATTTCTGGTGGCCCACACTGCCCAAGGATATTGTGGATTTAGTTTCTTCCTGTGCTGTATGTGCAGCCAACAAGGCCACCCACTCCAGACCTGCTGGTCTGCTCCATCCATTGCCTGTGCCCAATGCTCCCTGGCAGCATATAGCGATGAACTTTATCACGGACCTGCCTCTCTCTGCTGGATGCAGTGCTGTCTGGGTGGTGGTGGACCAATTTTCGAATATGGCCCACTTCGTTCCTCTGACCGGTCTTCCTTCTGCTCCTCAGTTGGCCAAGTTATTTATCCAACACATCTTCCGCCTGCACGGCTTGCCGCAGCATATTGTATCTAATCGGGGGGTTCAGTTTACCTCGAGGTTCTGGAGAGCCCTCTGCGGACTTCTTGGCGTGAAGTTGGACTTTTCCTCTGCCTACCATCCTCAGTCTAATGGTCAGGTCGAGAGGATCAATCAGATTTTGGAGAACTACCTACGCCACTTCATCTCCAAGTAGCATGATGACTGGGTGCAGCTGCTCCCATGGGCAGAGTTCTCCTACAATAATCACATCAGCGAGTCTACTAGGAATACACCGTTCTGCATTGTCTACGGCCAGCACCCACAAATTCCTCTCCCGATGCCTGATACTTCCGAGGTACCTGCAGCTGATTCCACGTTTAGAGACTTTTAGCAGATCTGGCAGCAGACTCGATTCTCCATCCTAATGGCAGTGGACCGCATGAAACGAAAGGCTGGCACAAGGAGAAGAAAGCCTCCTCGGTTTCCTGGGACTAAGGTCTGGCTGTCGGCCCCTCGGACATCTTTGAGGTCAAGGAGATCTTGGACACCAAGAGAGTGAGAGGAAAGACTTTTTATTTGGTGGATTGGAGGGGGTTTGGTCCTTAAGAGAGGTCCTGGGAGCCAGAGGAGAACCTCAATGCCCCTACTCTTTTGAAGAAGTTTCTCTGTTGCTCTGGTTCCAAGAAGAGTCGGCTTAAGAGGGGGTATACTGTAATGTCCGTGGCTGCGGGCTGTCAGCTCCAAGCTCCCCCTGACAGCCGCAGCCACAAGTCGGCAAGCGCTGGCCCTAGCCTCCTCCTCAGGAGACGCCAGCGCTCTCGTCCACTCACCTCAGCCGGATCCCGTAGAGTGCGCGCGCACGCTCGTGCCCGCTCTTAAAGGGGCAGCGCGCGCACCGGACCTCATGGGTGAACTTTGACCCGTGAGTACCCTGGACTATAAGAGGGTTCCAGCCCCCTAGTTCTGTGATGGCTTCCTAGTGTGTTTCCTGTTCCAGTCCCTGTACCTGTTTCCAGTTCCTGTTCCTAGCAATCCATACATTCCTGGTCTAGCACTGAGCTGTGCCAAAGTCGTGCCGTGCTGCATTCATGTCTGACTTACTTCACCTCACCTGACGACCGCCTGCTACCTAGTCCCAGCCGAGCCTGCCCTGCTGCTATCTGAGCTGCCACAGGTACCTATAGAACTATAGACATTCACCTGCTCCCTGTTGGCCAGCTGCCTTACCGCCAAGGCGGTGCGGCCCAGTGGGTCCACAGACCCTTTGTGACAGGAGTTCTGTACTGGGTTACCAAAGAGAAATAATGGAAGGGGGTGCTGCGCTGTGTTACCAAAGAGAAATAATGGAAGGCGGCGCTGCGCTGCGCTGTGTTACCAAAGAGAAATAATGGAAGGGGGCGCTGTGCTGTGTTACCAAATAGAAATAATGGAAGGGAGTGCTGTGCTGTGTTACCAAAGGAAAATAATGGAAGGGAGTGCTGCGCTGTTACCAAAGAGAAATAATGGAAGGGAGCGCTGCGCTGTGTTACCAAAGAGAAATAATGGAAGGGGGCGCTGCGCTGTCAAAGAGAAATAATGGAAGGGGGCGCTGTGCTGTCAAAGAGAAATAATGGAAGGAGGCGCTGTGCTGTCAAAGAGAAATGATCGAAGGGGGCGCTGTGCTGTCAAAGAGAAATGATGGAAGGGGGCGCTGTGCTGTGTTACCAAAGGGAAGTAATAATAAAGTAAATAACCCATTAAGTGTCAGAAGGAAGAGAAGAGTTTCTAACATGTCTAAATTATCATACCCTGTGCCCCATTTTGAAAAAATTTGGCACAATCTGAACCATTATTGCCATTTTGTTTTTTTTACCTGCACTTTTATAATAATATTTGCAATTTGAATGTTTGCTTTCAGCTTCACCTGCTTTTTTTTTATCTCCACCTTATTTAAAGCTTAGTATTTTAAGTATTTACTGTATTTTCCACAGGCCACTATCTGAAGGAAAGGTGTACATTATTATCAGACACACAGTGCCTGCCGTGTGACAACGGGACCTTCGCGGCAAAATGGAACTACGCCACTACCTGCAGAAGATGCTATCCATGCAGTAAGAAATGCCACAGGACACAAGAGCATTACATGGTCCACAGCCAAACTGCACCATATATCTTTGTAGGGGGTCAGATCATTGTATAAATCCCTATGCTGTGAGCTCCCCCTAGTGGGGGGGGGGGGGGGGGCAGATAGCCAGAATTTTACCATTTAACTCTATGGCCATGTTAAACAAAGGCTGGGATTTGGAGCCCTGTAATAAAATAACAGAGCACTGAGCCCCTATAGAGATGTATGGTGATAAAAATCCTGCTAACCTGCAAAACAGAGTAAAAAGAAAATGTAGTAAAATTGTCAAATATTAACTCTATAGTTCCCTCACTGGTTGATTATGAGCCATAGATATCTTACATCTTCCAATATTTATTTGCACCAAAAATAACTAAAGATTGTCCAAAACTGAAGCAAATTTTTGAAGTTAATATGTTGCAAGTAAACAAATTGTTACAACCATCAAACACAGGATTTTTAGGGAATGGGGGGTTTCCAAGTGCATTGGTGCCCACAGTAAAGACTGCAAAATGCCCTCCCCCTATTATACCGACTGTACCCAAATCAACCAACTATTGGTTACCAATATTCCTAATGGATTGGGACGGTGCAGGGGTTAATAAAGGTGATTTAAGGCAGGAGCATGATGTACACATTGACCGCTAGGGGGAGCTGACTGCATAAGAATTTTAAAGAGCTCGCATTGAACTCTATACCAAATCTGCATGCTGTGAGCTCCCCCTTGTGGTGGCAGAAATAATTTTATTACTTAACACAGTTTCTCATAATTGGCTGAGTGGGGTTTCCAGGCAGTAGGAAACCCCCCTCCAAGTGTGCCTCTGACCATTGCAATGAGATCTAACATGTCATACAGGCCGTTATGTTGATATATGACACTTAGAGTGTTCCCTTTAATTCCTCTGTGCTGCTTTCTATGTATGTTTTCCAGTCTGTAGTTTGAAGGTCTGGGTAATCCTTGTGAATACAGAAGATTTTGTATGTTTAATTAAACAGTCCTCCTCCCTGAGCCAATGTTTGAGTTATCCCTGTGTCACTTCTTCCATCCTTCTCTCTTGCAGGCCAGAATTTAGTAGAGAAAGAACCATGTTCTGCCACCCAGGCCACAGTCTGTGGATGTCCCGACGGTTATGTCTGTACCCAGCACGATGCACTGGACCTATGTCAGATCTGTGAACCTCATATCCCCACTGTTCCTGAACCAACTGAGAGTCCACCAGGTGAAATCTTTTAACTCTTACAAAATCTAAACAAGGTGAAACTAAAAAAAGGCAAAAATGTATTAAACAAAAATCTCAGAATAAACAAGCCACTAAATGAATGGGATTAAAAAATAAAAAAAAATAAAAGTAATACTCCTTTAAAGTTAATTTGGCTCAGCACGCCACTAGAGGGTGCTACAATGGCCCAAGGCAGTTATACGGAGTGGCAAACTGGGCAATTGTTTAGTGCCCTACCAATTTTAATAATTTTGATAATAAACAATTATTTTAAACGTTTATACAGGCAGAATAATTACACCTTAGTAATTTAAACGTATACCTCTACACAGTAATCTCTTGAATTGTTTAGGGACCCTGTTTCCTAGGGGGCTCCCGGAGGACGGGAACCCCATGATCAAACTACCTGTATGGTGGTATTATTTGGGGATTGCATTGGAGTATTATGTGGGCACTATATGGCGGTACTATGTGGGCTCTTTATGGGACTATTCTATGGATGCTGCATATTATTTGAGCATTATATGGTGGTACTATGTGGGTTGGTACTATGTGGGTTGTAAAAGTGTAGATTTCTAAGGTTTATCTGTTTTCCCTTAGTCCTAACAGCAGCACAATAATAGCAAGAAGTATTTCCATAGGGAGGGACCTCTTGACTGGTGGAACTCAAAATTCACCACTCGGAGATCCAAAAATTCAGCCTAGAATGGTTGATAAATATTAATTGCGAGTTCCAAGCTGCACAGCGAATCTGATCCAGCGGGATCTGAAGAGATAGAAACTGTTCTAGCAAAATGGGCATTAAGAAAATGTGAAAAAATCTCAGCATCTCCTCTATCCTATCAGATTGGAGACCTGACTGAGCCGCTTTAAAGTGGACCTGTCACTAAGTCCTACAATGTGAGTTATTAGAATCCTCGAATAGCCGCTGTGTCTAAGAGTCCAGCGGTGCTTGACCTGTACTTGTGCGTCCCCCCGTTGCTGAGCTATGAACCCCTCTTTATTTAGCTACAAATATGAAAATGTCCCGCTGACTAGCCAAGTGGGTTTGGCCACCAGCGATTCTTAATGGGCGGAGCTACCACTGAGCCTCTGACGCTGGCCTATCAGTCTTCAGCCGGCGTCATTGCGTGAGACCATGCTGGCTGAAGACAGACACTTAGACAGATTACTTGGCAACTTGCGAGCAGGTTCATTGTATAAATGAGAGCACCTGTTTGACAGTCGCTGTGATGGCGCTCATTAATAGCAGGTAAACCTGCCAATTATATCTTCCATGGCACGGCGGCTTTCATACAGGGCGCCCTGCTTCACTATTGTTCTCCCCCCTGATCGGTTTGTGACAGTGATACACACGGAGCCTCTGACGCTGACCTATATTTATCCAGTCTTTAGGAAAAAGCCTCACGCTGATAGGTGACGCTGATGTGTCTAAATGCTCTCCAAGTGATGCCACCATAGTTCAGAAGTAGTTTTTTTTAATTATCTCACCCATGCTGTTCTGCTGCTATACTCTGCACCATCTGCTGTCAAGCATGTGAAACACCATTCCTCCAGACTCCAGAGCAGAGCAGGGAGCAGTGAAGATAAGAGGCATTTGATTTGTGTTGTCCTGTACTACAGGGAGGGGGGAGAGGGGAACCACGTATTCAGTATACACAAGCAGGAGGTAAACACCAGCGGCATAGTCATATGACTGCATGTGAGGAGATTGGATTACAGAGACACTTCAGCTACAGACAGCGCATTAAGTGTCTAATCTTACTACAGTTACAGCATCTGCACACAACTTTTAAAGACCAAAAAAAAACCATTAACTTTATTTTCTCTGCAGACATGATATCCATCTGGATCATCGTTGGTGCAGCGCTTTTCATCGTGACAATTATTGTGCTCGTTATATGTTCTAAAACGCCGCTGTTGAAGAACTTTGGTGCGTACATTCTTATGTATTTCTATCTGTTGTGGGGTGAAAGGGCTTTACCGCCATGGGTGGGCTCTTATATGTATGTTAAAGGGGTTGTCTTTCCAGGACAACCCATTTTTCAAATAAAGCTAGCCTGGCGATCAACTGATCGCTGCAGATCCGGCTTCTGAACCCCTGGCAAACAGTTGTGAATGGCTATATGTAGTATTACATGCCGGACGTTCATTTGAGTGGTCAAGACTTTAATAAGTTGGGGAGCCGGGTGCTCCAGACTTTTGGGTAGCGCTCCTCTGATCCGGCTAATGGGGCATTCAAGATGGCGACCCACTTCTATGATGCCCAAATTCTTTAATAAGGCAAATGGAAGGGGATTGTCTTATCCTGAAATAGGTACAGATTGGTTCTATAATGATAGAGATGTATAAGAGAACAGTCTGGACATCTCATCCTACTTCATAGAATAGATGCATCTGAACATAGGAAAACCTTGACTGGAAGAGACATTTCCAGGGTTTTTTGTGTCTTTTTTATTGAAAGTCTGTGTGCACGCGTTCTGCCACCCAAGTTCAAAAAAGTGCAGCATGCCATATAAAAAAATGCACAAAGTAGGATAGCCCCTGACCTATCCCACAACCCTCCAAGCCAGAGGGCCCTGCAAGGGTCAGGAACAAGCCGTCTCCCCTTGCCAATGCTTTCGTAAACCCATCAGTATACTAGACTAACGCCCAAGCGTTCCCTGGATCTTGTAAGTTTAGGTTTGGCTCCTCTAGAAAAGGAAGCGGGATTGCAGACGGATGAAGAACATCATGGCCACCCATAAGAGGACTACACCCTGAAGAATCTCTCTAACAAAAGAGCATGGACGAGATTCATGGTTATCCCAAAAATCCAGAATTTGGATGAATGTATATTAGGAAGTGTTCACATCAGCGTTCGGTTTCCATTTTCCTTGCCGTTGATCGGTTCCTCCGAAGGGAAGGTCTGACGGAACCCATCAACGGAAACTGAACACTGATGTGAACAGACTCTTAGACGTTAGCACACTGTCCGGACATATAATGCGTGTATGTGGTAGACCTCATTGCGTGTAGTGTTAGACCTCATTGCGTGTAGTGTTAGACCTCATTGCGTGTAGTGTTAGACCTCATTGCGTGTAGTGTTAGACCTCATTGCGTGTAGTGTTAGACCTCATTGCGTGTAGTGTTAGACCTCATTGCGTGTAGTGTTAGACCTCATTGCGTGTAGTGTTAGACCTCATTGCGTGTAGTGTTAAGACCTCATTGCGTGTAGTGTTAGACCTCATTGCGTGTAGTGTTAGACCTCATTGCGTGTAGTGTTAGACCTCATTGCGTGTAGTGTTAGACCTCATTGCGTGTAGTGTTAGACCTCATTGCGTGTAGTGTTAGACCTCATTGCGTGTAGTGTTAGACCTCATTGCGTGTAGTGTTAGACCTCATTGCGTGTAGTGTTAAGACCTCATTGCGTGTAGTGTTAGACCTCATTGCGTGTAGTGTTAGACCTCATTGCGTGTAGTGTTCCATACTTAACAGTTGAATCCGAAATTCCATTCCAGCTGGAAATGCCCCTAAAACGGCCAGAAACGCTTTTATTAATCTAAATTTGCATAATCTCTGCCCCTCTTACCATTCGGTTTGTAGGACAATCCCGCAAGAATGGGATTTTTGGCAGGTATAGTGTCTCCTGAGCTGTCTGTGTAGCCGGTGTATTATAGTGTAATGTTCCATCTTTGGTATTTCGTTGTTTCACGGACTTCCACTTTTTTTTCTTTTTTCCAGGCCGCATGATAAAAAACAAGGTGAGACGGCGTCCTCCATGATCTTGATACTTGTGATGTGTTATGATTGGTGATTATTTTGATAGAGATCTAATTTTTCGTCCGTATCCTGATAACTACAGAAGGGTCGTAGTACAGAGGTGACCTTTTCTAAATACCATCCGTGGTCTGCATGGTTTCTTTCTAAAGATGTAGCAGAGCTGAGTTTTTCATGAGGTTATTCTCATGGTGATCTCACATGTGCTATATATGGGACTACAGGTATTATGTAGCCATGATAGGGTACCTATAGCCTTCTATGTGGCCCCACTGCCCCTCTGTATGCCTCCGATTTCATGCAGAGGCACACGGAGCTATGCCATATACCATCAGGCAACGTATTACGGAGGCATCCTCCAACATACAGCGCCTTACGGAGTACATATGGGGTACATACGGCAGAGCCATGTGCATGAAGTTTGTACGGTGGCGCACGCAATTCTGTGCACAGTCGTTTGGAGCTTCTGTACAATGCTGTATTATATAATATGGGCATGTGTATGCTCCCTAATGTGCAATTATTATTTTTTTAGGGCACACTGACGTTTTATATGGTATTTTTTTTCCCCTGTTGATCCCAAAGTAGGAAAATTGTGGCTTACAAAATGTGCAAATGAAACATGATGGAATATTTCCTTAAATAGGACCTGTAACCTGCCCAAAAAACTGCCGTTGGCATCTCATTTAGACAGCAGGCGCCTCACAGATTCTGTTTTTTTTTATTCTTTTCTTCTAGCCCCCACCATTCCTGAGATATCGGGGCCGTTAGTTCTGGTGTCTAATATGCAAATAAGACCTTTGACTGTCAAGTGGGTGGTTACTTCTTATCAAGTGTCAGGTGTTACCCGCCCACTTGGCAGTCAAAGGCCTTATTTGCATATTGGGCACCAAAACTAATGCCACTGATATCTCAGCAATGGTGGGGGCTAGATGAAAAAAAATAAAAAGTGGCAGAATCTGTGAGGCACCTGCAAACTTACTGAGATGTCAGCGGCAGTTTTTTGGGCAGGTGACAGGTTCCCTTTAAGGGGTTCTTTGGGTCCTTAGGATAACGTCATTAGCATTTTAGACCCAGAGAACCAATTAAAATCTGGCCACAGACCGTCAGGCTCACAACAGATGGATTGCTCGACTGTATATTTGGACAATAGCATTTACAACTATACACAGACAAAAATACAAGTTGTAATCTGATTGGCTGTTAATCGGCCAATCATACCAGAAACGGCAGGTTATGGGGGACTACTGGGGGATCACACCGATAAAACAGATTGTCAGTTATTGGTATTGGATGATAATTGGGCAAAGTTTACATTTATCTCATGTCTATTGTCGGCTTATAAGGATGTGTAGGAGAATTCCTGAGAGTGATTGCTGTGACGGGGGCAGAGTCGTAGCTCCACTCTCCTTCACCTGGGGAAAAGGTTCAGTTTGCTGTCCCATTCCCACTTCTAAAAATCTGGCCAAAGCAAACCAAAGGGGTTTGGCGCAAAACATCCAGGACAGGGGGTTCCTGTAGCCATGGCTGGGAAGATGCTATAAAAGTTGAGGAGATGGTTCATTCTCGACTGGCCTTCTCCATCCCCCCACAATCTGAAATCGAACAAGATTTTGGACTTCATACTATTTTCATTCCTGGAAGGAAAATATCTGCAATCCTGAATTTTACCCCGAATTTTAATTTTGCTTAGTTCAATATGCTGATCCAATTTGTTCTTAATTTATAGAGCTCTTCAGAACCAACTCCCCAGGCTGAGACTGCAAGTAAGTCAATAAGTCGTCCACCGGAGTTGTATGTGTGTATCTGCATCTCCAGTTATCCAATATCAATTCCCATACTGTTTTAAAATTATTTATAGGGATCTCTTCTCCGTTTTTCTGAAGCAGAGGTAGAAATTCTGTGTTTCACACTGCCATATAAAATAATAAAACTCACTGCATAGGGATTCATATGGCTCCAATTTAAAGTGGTTATCCGGGTTATTAAAATTGATGGTCTATCCTTAGGTTAGGCCATCAATATTAGATCGGTGGAGTTCCGACTCTCGGCACACCTGCCGATCAGCTGATTGAAAGGGCTGATCGTAGGAGCGCCAGGGCCCCTTCAAACAGCTGATTGGCCAGGTTGCCAACAGTCAGACCCCCACCGATCTAATATTGATGGCCCACCTAAGGATATGCGATCAATTTTAATAACCCAGGTAACCGCTTTAATAATAAATCCATTTGCATTGATCGCCCCCTAGTGGTAACAGAGGTATATAATTTATGACAGGTTTCTTTCTGCCTTACTTAAAGGAACAGTGTCATCACAATTTTTTTTTTAATATGTTAAAGATGTTAGTGCTTTATTAAAAACGTTTATATTTATTTGTGTGTTTGTGATTTACTTTTTCTTATTTTTACACTTTTTCTTCCCTATGGGGGCTGCCATTTTTTTTTCCATTTCTGTATGTGTCGATTAACGACACATACAGACATGGAATACGGCAGCCACAGTCCCATAGGGACTGCGAACGGGGCCCGTTCCATTCACTAACATGTACGCCGTCTGTGTGGGAACTGCGCATGCGCCGCTCCCACACAGTCCAATTTGAAATGCGCGCCGTCCGGCGCCATTTTCCTGTGGACCGGAAGTCGCGGCCGGACAGTAAGATTACTACTTCCGGTCGCGGCTTCCGCACTTGTGCACTTGGACCAGCGGCAGCAGACGGAGCGGACGGGCCGGAGGGAGCCGCGGCGGCAGTAGCAGGTAAGAGATTTCTATGTATGTTCGTGTTTGTGTACGTTTACTACTGTATGTAAACCTTCTACACTGTGTGTTAGCTCAAAAAATAGCGACACACAGTGTAGGAGGTTAGACCGTTCAAACCCCTCGTTTATCCCGGCACTAGCCAGGATAAAGGAGGGGGGGGGATGCTGAGAGCTCACTAGAGCGAGGGCTTTTTACCCAATTTTGCAATGCTGCAATTTTGGGAATAGCTCCATCTAGTGACCAGCAATGGGAAATATTATAAATTAGAATTAATTTATAATATTTCCTGACTCGTGAAAAAAATAAAAAAAATTTGAACAATGTTTAATCACCTACACACTAAATGTTTAATAAAAAAAAAAAAATAATGTTTTTCTGGCAACACATTCCCTTTAAAGGGGTTGTACGGGAATAAATTTTATTTCAATTTTAACTTAGTCATATTTAATAACATTTCTAACATAGTGTCTACTTACCTGTGCCAGCGTTCTCCTGTTCTGATCTGCCGTCACGTGACCGCACCCAGGGTAAATGTTTTATTTCCTGTGAGGTACCGTGTCAGCACTTCCGGCTGAGAAATGAGTATAATATGTGCGACTGCCAATCCAATGCAGGACATTTTGAGGTCTATTAGATGTTTAGCTTAATATTCTATAGACTTTTATGTATTAATTTACTGCAATTTTTTTTCTTCTGCAGTGGCTGCGGACATTAAGCCGGTTGGCGCAGTCCACGGAGGTCCAGCATCTCCTCTTTTGAACGATGGACAGATCAAGGCGCCGTTGCAGGAGCAAGGAAAAGATCTGAATTACCCTATTCAAGAAACCGATGCAACTCAAATTGGGGAATTCACTTTGTGATGAGTGGGGCGACGTCTGATCTGTGGTCTGCCAACCTGACCGTACTCCATATACCCTCTGGGATATGTTATATACACAGCAGGATTGCATGGTGCCATTAGTTGGAATGTAATATATGTGCCCCCCTTCCAACTCAGTCTACACTCCCAGTCAACATGCTATGGCCATAACTTGGGTAGAGCTAGGTCATGGGCAGTTGACGTCTAGATTTTATCATTGGAAATTTGCCTGGTTTTGGTGGAAAATCCACTCATTGTAAAATTTCTGGGGAACAGTATTATACTGGGGTATGTTGGCTTCTTCGGGGCAAACTACATTGAGGAGCAGACCTTCAGATGCCTTAGAACATATATTGTAACCACACTGTGTTCATTGCACACACGGGTCTGATTTTTGTGAAACCAAAAAAGTGATAAACCTCCGCAACAAGAGTAAATTGTCCACTGAGGAAACACCAGCACTCTACTGTGACTGGACATTGCTATCGGGATCCACTGGTGGACCAGTCAAAGTTGTAAGATTTCCTTCATAGATCCAGAGGTTGAAGAAAGTTTGCCAGAGAGTTAGGAAACCTGTGTATTTCCAGCTGTGGGGGCACTACAACTCCCAACATAGCTTTAAATGTTGAAGGTGCTGAAGATCTGCTGGTTGCCAGCCATTCACTATAGAAAACTTTCCTAATGAGCATGTGCAATACCACAATTCCCATAGCAATCAATGGCAGTTGTTTTCAGGGATCGTCTTCTGCTGCGCCTATGGATCTTACACTTCTATTCTGGCCTGTAGCACGATGATAGTTTCGAAGACCTGACATGGGGTTTTAGGCACTTTACCAGGTCCCTTCGTCTTCAGCATCATTGGAAGGTCTCAGCTCACTGATCTCCACCGATGGGATCTTCTACCGTCTTCTCAAAGACATGTCGTGGTCATTACAGGAACCTTAATACATCTGTCATGGATACACAACCCAATTATTAAGGTAGTATGTGACCCCCCCCCCCCCCCCATGACTGAAGAGCTCTAGGTTTGGAGACTTGCCCGCTGGAGGTTAGTTGACTTCACACCTCCACATGGGAAATTCTCAGCAGATATTTGTTACAGTCTACAATATTAGGATAACCATTAAGGACTAGTGGAAAATGTGAAGCATGTACAGATTTCCATTGGTCATAAACAGAACCCTCCTAGACCAGGGGCACTCAACTATTTTTTAGTAAAGGTCCATTTACCTCTGGTCTGACATCAGGTGGATGACCGAGCTGAACACCAACGATAAGGGTATATTCATACGCATCTCATTTGCCATTCCGACCCGTGGATCTGCGGCAGAAATCTGCGGCTTATTGCCACAGTTCCCCCTGTAGATAGTGCCACATATAGTGCCCTTTGAAAATAGTTGCCACACAGTGCCCCCTGTAGACAATGCCACACAATTCACCCTTTAGATAGTGCCACACCCCCCCTTATAGATAGTGCCACACTCCCTCTGTAGATAGGGCCACACAGCCCCCGAGAATAGTGCCCCTTGTACTCACCTAGCCCCGTTCCCGCGACAAACGGAGCTCCACAGCAGGCCTCCTCAGCCACGTTAGGCCTGCAGCCCTTTGAGACACAGAGACGGGACCCTTGCGTAAGTCGGCTTGATGCAGTGACGTCATCGCGATGGCCTGCGCAGTGATCCTGCCCCAACATCTTATAGGCTGCAGATACATCTGAATGTGGCAGTTGCCCGGCGAGGCCACTGGTCTGGACAACTTGTGTCTGCGGTCCGCAAGTTGAGGACCTCTGTCCTAGACCCCAATATGAAATCTGTAACAGGGTCCCTCAGGTAACGCGTTAATTGGATTATTAAATTCCTCATATGGACAGAGGGAAGGGCCTGGGTGCACCTGCGACCTCTGCACCCACTATAGCTACAGCCCTGGTCATAAATCATCATAACTTTATTAGCTGCTTTCTGCTTTATCAGGATCAAAAAGTTAATCCAAAATAGCCATTCTTCTGTAACTGGCCGCATGAATTAACTTTTATAAAGTTCTCAGTGATGATCCATTTCTTCTATCTCCTACTCATCCATAAATCGGTCTTTTGAGGAATGTAGAAAGGATTAATTAAAATTTTCTGGTGCTCTTGACAGCTTAAAGGGGTTTTCACGGAAGCCTATCTTTAGGATCGGCCATCAATGTTGGATGGGTGGGGTCCGACCTCGTACAGACAAGCCGCTGTTCCTATGCAAACAAAGGGGATCAGACCCCCAGCGATCAAACAATAGCCTAGACGAAGGACGGGGCCTTCAATGTTATGGTTTGTGAGAACTCCTTTAAAGAGGCGACATCAATATTGATTGCTTCAGATCAATCCTATTCAAGTTATTGGGACCTAGCTGCAGTTCAGGGCAGAGCCACAACCCTATGTACGGCGCTGTGTCTATGTAAGTAATGAAGGGGACATGGTGCTCTCTTGAGCATCGCAGGCTTTTTATTCCGGTGATCAGCAAGGGGTGCTAGGTGTCGGATCCCCACCGGTCAAATATTGTTGGCCAATTCCTAAGTTCCGGAAAAAAAAACCTTTAACCCTTGACATTTAGCTCAGATGCTAATGCTAGATGTAAAATGTCTAGACTGTGAACAAAAAATGTCTGCTTTAAATGCACTTTTGTATAAATAAAATAAATCAGAATCCCTTCTCGATCACTATGGTCAATACTATTGCTTAGGTTTTCATAAATGTTTGTTATTATGACTTCAATGTTTGGCTTGATAATCAATGCACATTATGCTCAGCCACCAGGTGGTGCACTTCGACCGCAGCGTAACTTAATAAAAAAAATTATTGTTGCCAAGTGCGACCTCTAGTGGATGAACACAAAAAATACAGCTTCGCTATTTTAGCTCTGTGTTATACAATATTTTTGCTTAGAGGCTATGTGAACCTTTGAACACCTATTTTTTTTTTTTTTAATTAAACAATGTATTATGGCGTTTTAAGCAACTTTATAATTGTTTTTTTATTACTTTTTTTTTACTTTTTGAGATACAACTTCTGTATAGCCTGGTTACATAGCAGCTGTGTCTTGCGCTCAAATCCATCAGGTCAGCGGGCCTGACGGCTTTGGGTCTTATCCACCTGTTATGGATCACATCTAAAGGTACTTTTACAAGGCAAGAGCGCCGATCAACGAGAAAGCTCATTGATCGGCGCTCGTTTGCTCTTTTCACAAGGAGCCACTATGGGGACCAGCACTCGTTACTCTGATCGCTCGTAAAAATAAATAAATAGGTGTTCAAAGGTTTACATAGCCTTTAAATGCTATGTACCCCTTAGAAATACTATATATATATAATGTCTATCAGTGTGTTTGGTGTAACTGTCTAAATACTTTTTATTAAAAATTATTTTTGCTTTTTGAGATACAGCTGCTTTGTATCCTGTATACAGAGCAGCTGTATCTCGTGCTGAGACCTGAATCCGTCAGGTTAGCAGGACTGACTGGTTCAGTGTCAGTGGCTCCTTCGTGTCTCTGACAATTCATAACTTACATGTGATTGATAACAGGTGGATCCTGCGTGACCCGCCGACACTGAACCCGTCAGTCCCGCTATCCTCACGGATTCAGGTCTCATCACTAGATACAGAATACAAAGCAGCTGTATCTCAAAAAGCAAAAATAATTTTTTATAAAATCGAATTAGAGAGTTGCACAAAACACACTGATACACATTTATCTACGGTATATAAAAAAATTTAAACATTTCAAAGGTGTACATAGCCTTTATATTGTTCTCTGTCGTGTAGCTGGTACATCTTTACAGATGGAGGTCCCAGACACTATAAAAATCGCGGGAGATTTATCAAAACGAGTGCAAAGGGAAAGTGGAGCAGTTGCCCAGAGCAATGAAATAAATGAATTGTTTGTAAAATGAAAGCAGCAACTTCACCACTTTTCCCTTCCATCAGTTTTGATAAATTTCCTCTATTGTGTTTATTACAAAAAATTTAATATTTTATGCTGCAGGAAGTATTTATGTTTTTCACATTTTAGCTAAAGCAGATTTCAGTTGTGTGCTGTTATCAAAGGGGGAATGCCCCTATGACAACACTTCTTGCCACATGCTGAGGCTGCAAAATCATATGCACGCAACCCTTACTGTTGGGTATTGGGAAGTGGTAGGCACTCTGTCTGCCTCCATAGAACACCATATTCACTTCTAGAATACCTCTGTAATATGGAATGCGATTGAACATGCCTTGAATCCGTGAGAAAAAAATCCCCATATCCCTCTGTATGATATATACATAGGTACAGCATAAGCCCATAAGTTTCTATGGTTGTCATATGATGGATCCAATAAAGCCATGTGCAGAAGGCTCTGTTCCCTTTGCGTTTGAGCTCTATGATCGTTGTATGCGCCGGGAAAGCTCCTGATCTATCCATAAAACTCCATTCACCGGTTGATCCCCAAAGGGTGTCCCCGTGGCACGCATCGTTTTTCAACATTCCACAAAAAATTTATACATTTTTTTCACAATAGAGGCTATTGGCGACGTAGACTACTCTGTGCCTAGGTCGCAGCCTTCTGTCCGAAATTGCCCCAACGTATACCTCCAACGAAAGGCTCAAACGCAAGAAATGGGAACCAAGCCAAGCCCTCAGGCTCAGAAGCTCTGTTCAGAGTAGTCTTGTATCGTCAACCTCAGGAATTAGATTTATTTATTTTTTGTATTTCAAAAAATGCAGAAAAAAGTTTAATATATTTTTAACAACTACCCTGGAAATGATTTTGTAGAGCTTGGCCCAGTTTACACAACCCCTGCCCCATATTTTGATGCTAAAATTATTTCATTTCTGCCTGTAAATAGAATTCTCAAAGTTTATTTTATTTAAAATAAAAAATAAAAATGTCTTATTTGTCTCGTATATTTCTGTACTAAAAGCTGAACTGGATTTTGAAGTTTAAATATTTCTTCTATCCCTAATAGAAGAATATGGGGGAAAAAATATTTCTGAATTTTTAGAAACATAAAAAGATTTTTTATGTATGATTTTTTTTTACTGTAAGGCTGGGTTCACACACCCTATTTACGGACGTAATTCGGGCGTTTTAGCCCTGAATTACGTCCGAAAATGCGGCTCAAAAGCGTAGCCAAACATCTGCCCGTTCATTTGAATGGGTCTTACGATGTTCTGTGCCGACGGTCATTTTTTTTACGCGCCGCTGTCAAAAGGCGGCGCGTAAAAAAGACGCCCGCGTCAGAGAAGTGCCTGTCACTTCTTCAGACGTAAATGGAGCCGTTTTCCATGGACTCAATTACGTCCGTTATGGACGCAGCGAAAGACGCCTGCACATGCCATTACGGCTGAAATTACGGTGCTGTTTTCTCCTGAAAACAGCACCGTAATTTCAGCCGTAACGGACGCTGCCGTGTGAACATACCCTCATAGACAAAAGATGAAAAAAATAACACAATTCTGAGATAAAAAGTCAGATTTTTTTTCACATGGTGATCTAAGTTCGGGTCAGTAGAACCACGGGAGGTCGAGTATTGGGCCTGAACGAAGTTCATGAACTTAGATGTGATCGATATTAGCTGGATCACCGCGTTCACTGAAGCCGTTAGTCCTGCTTGTAATGTCTATGGCCGCGGACCGTCGTCCTGACTTACCCTCTGACGGCTGTGGCCATGGATGAGCGAGTTCCCGGCGGCATCTCCCTCCTGGGAGATGCTGGCACTCACTTCCTGGTTCGGACACTATCTCCCGCAGGGTGCGCGCGCTTACCCGTGCTCGGCCTTTAAGGGCCAGTATGCAGAATAGCTGCAATTAGCCCAGAATGCTTCTGGACTATAAAAGGGGCTCATGCCTGAGCGTTGTTGTGTTACCCTAGTTTGCCCATGCAAATGGTCTCCTAGTGTTTTCCAGTTCCCAGTGTTTCCCGTTCCTGCCGCCTGTACCCTGTATCCCGTGCTTCCGTGCCTTCTAGATTTGGAGTCGTGTTGTGTCCTCCGCTGCATCTACTGTGTCGCACCCCGCCGGGTGTCTGTCTACTGCCGGAGCCTCATCTTAGCCTGAAACTCTTTGTTTTATTAGAAAAATAGAAAAACATAACAACATAACTAATACATAACATAAATCACAACAATATACACAAAATACATTACTGCATTTTTTTCCCATCCCTGGTCTTGGCCATTTTCCTCATCCATTTGCACTCATCCACATTCAACCTTTATCATATTCCCCCCCTCCTCCCACCAGAATCCACTCACCCCCACTCACTCCCTTCCGTACTCATTCGAAACAATCAGCCGGAAATGTGTCAAACTCCCGGCATACATACCTATATACATGGTGAAACACCATACACCGCACACATTATATACAGTGAAGGAAATAAGTGCTTGATCCCTTGCTGATTTTGTAAGTTTGCCCACTGTCAAAGACATGAACAGTCTAGAATTTTTAGGCTAGGTTAATTTTACCAGTGAGAGATAGATTATATAAAAAAAAAAAAAGAAAATCACATTGTCAGAATGATCTCTATTTATTTGCATTGTGCACAGAGAAATAAGTATTTGATCCCCTACCAACCATTAAGAGTTCAGCCTCCTCCAGACCAGTTACACGCTCCAAATCAACTTGGTGCCGGCATTATAGACAGCTCTTACATGGTCACCTGTATAAAAGACTCCTGTCCACAGACTCAATGAATCAGTCTGACTCTAACCTCTACAACATGGGCAAGACCAAAGAGCTTTCTAAGGATGTCAGGGAGAAGATCATAGACCTGCACAAGGCTGGAATGGGCTACAAAACCATAAGTAAGACACTGGGTGAGAAGGAGACAACTGTTGGGGCAATAGTAAGAAAATGGAAGACATACAAAATGACTGTCAATCGACATCGATCTGGGGCTCCATGCAAAATCTCACCTCGTGGGGTATCCTTGATCCTGAGGAAGGTGAGAGCTCAGCCGAAAACTACACGGGGGGAACTTGTTAATGATCTCAAGGCAGCTGGGACCACAGTCACCAAGAAAACCATTGGTAACACATTACGCCGTAATGGATTAAAATCCTGCAGTGCCCGCAAGGTCCCCCTGCTCAAGAAGGCACATGTACAGGCCCATCTGAAGTTTGCAAATGAACATCTGGATGATTCTGAGACTGATTGGGAGTAGGTGCTCTGGTCAGATGAGACTAAAATTGAGCTCTTTGGCATTAACTCAACGTGTTTGGAGGAAGAGAAATGCTGCCTATCACCCAAAGAACACCGTCCCCACTGTCAAGCATGGAGGTGGAAACATTATGTTTTGGGGGTGTTTCTCTGCTAAGGGCACAGGACTACTTCACCACATCAATGGGAGAATGGATGGAGCCATGCACCGTCAAATCCTGAGTGACAACCTCCTTCCCTCCACCAGGACATTAAAAATGGCTCGTGGCTGGGTCTTCCAGCACGACAATGACCCGAAACATACAGCCCAGGCAACAAAGGAGTGGCTCAAAAAGAAGCACATTAAGGTCATGGAGTGGCCTAGCCAGTCTCCAGACCTTAATCCCATCGAAAACTTATGGAGGGAGCTGAAGATCCGAGCTGCCAAGCGACAGCCTCGAAATCGTAATGATTTACAGATGATCTGCAAAGAGGAGTGGACCAAAATGCCATCTAACATGTGTGCAAACCTCATCATCAACTACAAAAAACGTCTGACTGCTGTGCTTGCCAACAAGGGTTTTGCCACCAAGTATTAAATCTTGTTTGCCAAAGGGATCAAATACTTATTTCTCTGTGCACAATGCAAATAAATATATATAATTTTGACAATGTGATTTTCTTTTTTTTTTTTATATAATCTATCTCTCACTGGTAAAATTAACCTAGCCTAAAAATTCTAGACTGTTCATGTCTTTGACAGTGGGCAAACTTACAAAATCAGCAAGGGATCAGATATATATCAGGGTACAATAAGAGGGTATAATAATGGGGTAAAGAAATAATAATCTGCAGATATGTGGCCAGTGTCGCCCAATCTTACCCGCTTTTGGGACACTCTGCACATTTTGTGTCACCATATTCTGAGAGCCAGAACTTTTTTTTCACCACTGGAGCTATGTGAGGGCTTATTTGTTGTGGGACAATCTGTAGTTTTAATTTGTACCATTTTGGGGTACATATGATTTTATTTATTTTTTCACTTTCCATTAAATTTTTTGGCAAGCAAGGTGCAAAAACCAGCGATTCTGACTGGTGTGTTTTTTTTTTAAATTCTTTTTACTTAAGTTTTAGAAAACGTGTTTTTTTTGTCCCACTAGGAGACTTGAAGACTTGCTGTAACGGCAGGGGGTAGGGAGACGGACAAGTGAGCCCTAATCTACCCGCCACTCTGTCCCTGCCTACTTGCAACGACCTGCCCTAGGCGACGGGGTACAACTGGGCGGCGGTCCCTGCGCTCAGTAAGTGCACGACAAACACGACAAACATACAAGGAACACAAGCAAGGAAAAGGGGCCGTTGCCCACGGCAACACCGTGAGCAACCAGAGTGGTGAACGAGCCGAGTCAAGCCAGGAGTGTGCGAGGTACAAAACGAAAAGCAGAAGAGTAGTCGGTAAGCCAGGGTCGGTATGGAGCAGGATCAAAAATAGCAGGAGCTGTAGCTGGGCCAGGAACCACAAGGAAAGAAACAAAAGCAATAACAAGCACCGAGGGACAGGAAGTGCAGGCTTAAATAGACCGAGGGCGGGAGCTAGCTGAGTCTGGCCAGGTTACGATAGGCTCTCCCACTCCTAAGCCTGCCAGCCTGAATGGTGGAAGCAGGAGTCAGTCTCAGGGATGTATTCTCAGGTGCTGACTGATTAGTTCTGGGAGTTAACCCCGCAGTGCCTGGCAGATCCTTTACAGTACCCCCCCTTTTATGAGGGGCCACCGGACCCTTTCTAAGTGGACCTGGCTTACTGGGGAAACGCAGGTGGAACCTCCTGACCAATACCCCAGCGTGAACATCCCGGGCGGGTACCCAAGTCCTCTCCTCGGGCCCGTATCCTCTCCAATGGACCAGGTACTGGAGGGAGCCTTGGACCATCTTGCTGTCCACAATCCTGGCCACCTCGAATTCCACCCCCTCCGGGGTGAGGATGGGAACAGGAGGTCTCCTCGAGGGAGCCAAGGACGGGGAGCAGCGTTTGAGGAGGGAGGCATGAAACACGTCGTGTATCCGAAAAGACGGGGGTAACTCCAGCCGGAAGGAGACAGGATTGAGGACCTCAATGACCTTATACGGCCCAATAAACCGGGGAGCAAACTTCTTGGACGGAACCTTGAGACGCAAGTTCCTAGACGACAACCACACCAGATCCCCGACCATAAACAGGGGGTTAGCAGAACGTTTTTTATCAGCCTGAGTTTTTTGTACGCTCTGGGACACCTCTAGGTTTTTCTGAACCTGGGCCCAGACTGTGCACAGTTCCCGATGAACGACCTCTACCTCAGGATTGTTGGAACTACCAGGTGAAACGGAGGAGAACCGTGGATTAAACCCAAAATTACAAAAAAAAGGAGAGACCCCAGACGAGTTACTGACCCGGTTATTAAGGGAAAATTCGGCGAGGGGAATGAAAGAGACCCAATCAAATTGACAGTCAGAGACAAAACACCTTAAGTATTGTTCTAGAGACTGATTAGTCCTCTCCGTTTGGCCATTGGATTCAGGATGGAAGGCAGAGGAGAAGGACAGATCAATCCCCAACTTCATACAAAAGGCTCTCCAAAACAATGAAACAAATTGTACCCCTCTGTCCGAAACAATATTGACAGGGACCCCATGGAGACGCAGGATGTGTTTGACAAACAAGGTAGCCAACGTTTTGGCGTTGGGTAGTTTCTTGAGGGGCACAAAGTGGCACATCTTACTGAAGCGGTCCACCACCACCCACACCACCGACTTGCCTTGGGATGGAGGCAAATCGGTGATAAAATCCATGGAGATATGTGTCCAAGGTCTCTGGGGAATGGGCAACGAACGCAGTAAGCCCGCTGGTCGGGACCTGGGAGTCTTGGACCTAGCACAAACCTCACAAGCGGCGACGTAGGCCTTAACGTCTTTAGGCAACCCAGGCCACCAATAATTTCTGGTAATGAGGTGTTTGGTACCCAGGATGCCTGGATGGCCAGATAGTGTGGAGTCATGATTTTCCCTAAGTACCCTTAGCCGGAATTGCAGGGGAACAAACAGCTTGTTCTCAGGAAGGTTCCCGGGAGCTGCACCCTGATCAGCAGCAATTTCAGAGACTAAATCAGAATCGATCGAGGAAATGATTATACCTGGAGGCAAAATACAAGCAGGATCTTCCTCCGAAGGAGGGCTGGCCATGAAGCTACGCGACAGTGCATCAGCCTTAATATTTTTAGACCCAGCCCTATAGGTAACCAAAAAATTGAATCTGGTAAAAAATAACGCCCATCGAGCTTGTCTCGGGTTTAGCCTCCGGGCAGATTCTAGGAACACCAGATTCTTGTGGTCGGTAAGGACCGCTACCTGGTGCCTAGCCCCCTCCAGGAAGTGGCGCCACTCTTCAAATGCCCATTTAATGGCTAAGAGTTCGCGGTTGCCAATATCATAGTTACTTTCAGTTGGCGAAAACTTCCTGGAGAAGTAGGCACAGGGGCGGAGATGGGTGAGGGACCTGGTACCCTGGGACAAGACAGCCCCCACTCCCACCTCAGATGCATCAACTTCCACGATAAATGGCTCCATTTGGTTGGGCTGAACCAGCACCGGGGCCGAGACAAAGCACTTCTTAAGGACCTCAAAAGCCTGGACAGCCTCAGGAGGCCAGTGGAGGAGATCAGCACCTTTGCGAGTGAGGTCCGTAAGGGGCTTAGCGATGACCGAGAAGTTAGCAATAAATCTCCTGTAATAATTAGCAAACCCCAAAAAACACTGTAACGCCTTCAGGGAGGCAGGTTGGACCCATTCCGCCACAGCCTGAACCTTGGCGGGGTCCATGCGGAATTCATGAGGAGTGAGGATTTGACCCAAAAATGGAATCTCCTGTACCCCAAACACACATTTTTCGGTTTTGGCAAACAGTTTATTTTCCCGAAGGACCTGGAGCACCTTCCTGACATGCTCCACGTGGGAGGACCAGTCCTTGGAAAACACCAGTATGTCATCAAGGTACACTACCAGAAAAATCCCCAGGTAATTTCTCAAAATCTCATTTATGAAATTCTGGAAGACCGCAGGGGCATCACACAACCCAAAGGGCATGACGAGGTATTCGAAATGGCCTTCGGGCGTGTTAAACGCAGTCTTCCACTCATCCCCCTCTTTGATGCGAATAAGGTTATACGCCCCCCGTAGATCCAATTTAGAAAACCATTGGGCCCCCTGAACCTGATTAAAGAGATCAGGAATCAAAGGAAGGGGATACTGGTTCCTTACCGTGACCTTATTCAGGCTACGGTAGTCAATGCATGGCCTAAGACCACCATCCTTCTTCCCCACGAAGAAGAAGCCAGCACCTACCGGAGAAGAAGAGGGACGAATGTAACCCTTGGCCAGGGATTCCTGGATATACACTCTCATAGCTTCACGTTCGGGACAAGAAAGATTAAATATCCTCCTACCCTTAGGAAGCTTAGCTCCTGGTACCAATTCGATAGCGCAATCGTATTCTCTATGAGGAGGTAACACTTCGGAGGCCTCCCTAGAGAAAACATCAGCGAAGTCCTGAACAAACTCGGGTAGCGTATTCGCCTCCTTAGGGGGAGAAATAGAATTAACAGAAAAACATGACGTACAACATTCATTACCCCATTTGGTTAGCTCCCCAGTATTCCAGTCAAACGTGGGATTATGCAACTGCAACCAGGGAAGACCTAGCACCAAATCGGACGATAATCCCTGCATCACCAGTACAGAGCATTGCTCCAAATGCATGGAGCCAACAAGGAGTTCAAAAACAGGGGTATGCTGTGTAAAATAACCATTAGCAAGAGGAGTGGCGTCGATACCCACTACCGGGACAGGTTTAGGCAAATCAATAAGAGGCATAGCAAGGGACATAGCAAATTCCACAGACATGATATTAGTAGAGGACCCCGAATCCACGAAGGCACTGCCGGTAGCAGACCTACCACCAAAAGAGACCTGAAAGGGAA
Source organism: Rhinoderma darwinii (assembly GCF_050947455.1). NCBI lineage: Eukaryota > Metazoa > Chordata > Amphibia > Anura > Rhinodermatidae > Rhinoderma > Rhinoderma darwinii. The sequence goes on from NC_134697.1 coordinate 12,865,901, forward strand.
GCAAGATCTTAGTACGTTTCATATTTACGGGAAATACCTGTGCGCCCAAGTGACATCCCCGATGATCACTTAGACGCGGAAGTTCTCTGGCTGCAACCTTACGCTTAGGACAGTTGTTCACTTGATGCTTGTCGTCCCCACAGTAAAAGCAGAGACCATTCTTCCTGCGGAATTCTCTACGTTGTTGGGGGGACACGGAGGCCCCGAGTTGCATAGGTATCTCTGAATCTTTTGGGGAGGAACGAAGCAACGGAGCTTCGGGAGGCATCATGGGGGAGTCGGAGGAGAAAACACATAAACGTTCACGTTGTCGTTCCCTGAGACGTCGGTCAAGTCGTATCGCTAAAGCCATAACCTGGTCTAGGGAGTCAGAAGAGGGATAGCTAACTAGCAGGTCTTTCAGGGCATTCGACAGACCCAACCTAAACTGGCACCTTAAGGCAGGGTCATTCCACTGAGAAGCTACGCACCACTTCCTAAAGTCAGAGCAATACTCCTCAACAGGTCTCTTACCCTGACGTAAGGTCACCAGCTGACTCTCGGCAAAGGCAGTCCTGTCAGTCTCGTCATAAATAAGTCCGAGAGCAGAAAAGAAACAATCAACGGAGGAAAGTTCAGGGGCGTCAGGAGCCAAGGAGAAGGCCCACTCTTGGGGCCCTTCCTGGAGCCGGGACATAATTATACCCACCCGCTGACTCTCAGAACCTGAGGAATGAGGCTTTAAACGAAAGTAAAGCCTACAACTCTCCCGAAAGGAGAGAAAAGTCCTCCGGTCCCCTGAGAACCGGTCGGGCAACTTGAGGTGGGGTTCAAGAGGTGCGGTGCGGGGAACTACCAGGGTAGCATCAGGCTGGTTGACCCTCTGAGCCAGGGCCTGGACCTGTAGGGAGAGACCATGCATTTGCTGAGCCAGGGTCTCACGGGGATCCATAGTGGTGTCAGGGACCAGGGGTAGACTAGGTATGGGCTTGTTATTATGTAACGGCAGGGGGTAGGGAGATGGACAAGTGAGCCCTAATCTACCCGCCACTCTGTCCCTGCCTACTTGCAACGACCCGCCCTAGGCGACGGGGTACAACTGGGCGGCGGTCCCTGCGCTCAGTAAGTGCACGACAAACACGACAAACATACAAGGAACACAAGCAAGGAAAAGGGGCCGTTGCCCACGGCAACACCGTGAGCAACCAGAGTGGTGAACGAGCCGAGTCAAGCCAGGAGTGTGCGAGGTACAAAACGAAAAGCAGAAGAGTAGTCGGTAAGCCAGGGTCGGTATGGAGCAGGATCAAAAATAGCAGGAGCTGTAGCTGGGCCAGGAACCACAAGGAAAGAAACAAAAGCAATAACAAGCACCGAGGGACAGGAAGTGCAGGCTTAAATAGACCGAGGGCGGGAGCTAGCTGAGTCTGGCCAGGTTACGATAGGCTCTCCCACTCCTAAGCCTGCCAGCCTGAATGGTGGAAGCAGGAGTCAGTCTCAGGGATGTATTCTCAGGTGCTGACTGATTAGTTCTGGGAGTTAACCCCGCAGTGCCTGGCAGATCCTTTACACTTGCAGTTTTGATCGCTGCTGGAATACATCACCCTACCTACGTAGTGTAATGTGTTCTAACTGTCATTGTGCCGCGACCAGGTCCTCATAGGCTTCCTTACATGGCAGCCCAGAGGTGATCGTCTGACCCCTCTGGTTGCCATGACAACCATTGGCAGCCCCCGAAATTTCATGTGGGGGCTGCCGATCTGCTCTAAACCCCTTAAATGCTGTGATCGCAATCAACTGCCGCATCTAAGGGGTTAATTGCCGAATTCCGTGGCGACGGCACGCTGATCGGCAATAGGTATAGCAGGGCAGATACCCTGCACCGTTAACCGCCGCTGTGGTGTAGCGCCACGTGGCGGTTAACTTTTATTGCGCAGCTATAACTGCTCGCCCAGGTGCGCGAAGATACTGCTCACCAGGACGCGCATGTACACCAAGGTACACCCGCGAAGGGGTTAAATAAACTTGTTGCAAAACATCATACCTACCATTTCCTCATTTTTGGTCCGCAGCGCTTTGATGGAGGTTCCGACTTTTGCCATTTCCTGACCCCTTCAATAGGTTAATGTCGTTACATACGGTTTTTTTCAGACCCACTTTTATAGAGGGGACCAGGAATGATTGTTTAGAATGGGATCATGTGATGCTTTACTTTTATCCGGCGTTTTTTAGATCTTGCCCTTCCTGGATGGTAATTTGTGTGATCGAAATAATAACCACAAACTTGTTTCCAACATCAAACCGTGATATAATACGGATATCTATGGCCGTCCCATATTACAGAATGTAATCTTATTGCCAAAGGAATTTTGTTGTGTATGAATAAATCCCTTTAATCCCAAATCTGATGATCCAGCAATTTCAAAAGACCGAGCTGACGAAACACATTTGGAAATTCAAAGTGGATTTTGTATTGATGATTTTATTCTGGAATTACTTCCAGGATGTTCAGCATAAAAAATAAATAATCTTATGTTGTATGTAACGTTCCTTTACAGGTGTCTCTGCCCCTTTGACAGTCCTCCCTGACCCCTGTGACGACGACTGGATCTGGTACAAGAAAAAATGTTGTTATTTTTTCTCTACGAATATAAGCGAATGGGGGGAGAGCCAGGATTTCTGTGTTTCCAAGAATGCTTCTCTTGCCGTTATAGATGTAAAACACGAGCTGGTAAGAAGCCATCGGATGCAAGGCTGATTCCTTGTGCTTATTAAAGGTCAATGTCACAAGGGAACGGGTTTTGTGTAGAGGAGAATTACCATATGGTCTGCATTAACTGCTTAAAGTGCGTATTCATGTCTGAACCCCTTCCCACAAAACATAGTACAAGTACGAGAAACTGTGCCCATGTGATCACAGCAGAAGCCTGGTGATTGACAGCCGCATTCCCGCTGTAATGGCTGGAATCGGGGAATCCCCTGATCTCGGACGTTTAACCCCTTAGATGCCGTGGTCAATAGCGACCGCAGCATCTTAGGTCTTTGACAAAGGTTGACAGAGAGGGCCCTTTCCCTATCAGTGGATCACGATGGGTTGCTATGGCAGCTGGGGCCTAAATAAGGCCCTTAGGCTTGCCATGACCATATGTTAAAGGCACGGCCTGATAGGTTGCCCGTCAGTGTGTTACTGACAGCAATGATGCATATATATATATGTGTGTGTGTGTGTATATATGCACGCACACAGTCACGATACCAGAATTTGGACTTAGATACCGATACTTTGTGTAGTATTGCGATTTCGATACCAAAACGTGAGGCGCGTGGTGTGATGAATTTATCACACAGCTGCAGCCCCGCTCTCATACATTCATGTGTTAATATACTAAGCTGTGCGACCGCACAGCTAAGTATCGAAATATATGAAATAACGGTACGAACCGTTTGGGGATGCAGAGTCTCGAAGTTTCGATGCATCCCTAATATGCACACAAAACTGTTAAAGAAAACCAAACACACACACGGTATTGTTGTAATTGTGACGACCTGTATAACAAAGTTAATAAGTTATTTAACCCCTTCCCGCCACAGCCCTTTTTCAGATTTTTCATTTTACTTTTTTCCTCCCCACCTTCCAAAAGCCATGATGTCTTTATTTTTCCGTCGATATAGTAGTATGAGGGTTTGATTTTTGCGGGACGAGTTGTACTAGGAAACGGGAAAAAAATTATTTGTGGGGTAGAAAATGAAAAACAGCGAATCCTCCATGTTTTTTTGCGCGCCGTTTTTACGGAATTCACTCTGCAATTAAAACAACATGTTAACTTTATTCTGTGGGTCAATACGATTACGGCGATACCAAATATATATCGTTTTTTTTTTTCTATGTTTTACTACTTTTACAAATAAAAACCTACATGTAAAAAATCTAATTTATTTTGCGTCGCCAAATTCCGAGAGCCATAACTTTTTTTATTTTTCCGTCGATTAAGTGGTATGAGGGCTTATATTTTGCGGGATAAGCTGTTGTTTTTAATAATACCATTTTGGGGTACATGCGACGGTTTGATCCACTTTTTATTTCATTTTTTGTGGGAGATGAGGTGTCCAAAAAATAGAGATTCTGACTTTTAAAAGAATTTTTTCTTCGGATCACATGACTACTGACGTCACTTTTTCTTCCTCCTCCACTGTCGTGTCGTATCCCGATCACATGGTCTCGCCCTAGCGAGACCTCGGATGGGATACGACACGTCACTGGTGACGTGTCGTTTCTGCGGGTGCTCGTTGATGACTACCCGCCCAGCCTATGTAGCTTTTCACTGTGAGCGCGCCTATGCGTGTTCACAGTGAAAAGGGACGGCACCTGCGGACTAGCCCAGTCTACGAGGTACAGTGGCAGCATCTGTACTTTTAGTTGTTACGCTGCCAAAGCCTACACATAGTAGGCTTTGATAGGGGATTATATAACACGCAGCACACGGGTCGCATGCAGCCATTGAGGCTGTTATCTGCGGCCCGCGGGACACCGTTGCGCCGTAGGACCGAGCAGGCCCAAGGAGGAGCCGCACTACGCTAGTATAGGCTCTGCTCCGATGTCAGGCGAGTCCCGGAGCAGAGCCTATAATGGTACACTGTATAAGATCTTCTGGGGTCCTGTATCAAAGCCTACATTGTTAGGCTTAGATACAGGGTCTAACAAACAGTGTCAATCATGGAGCCTGTATGTAAGCCTAACACATTGTAGGCTTAGATACAGGACCCCAGATGACATTCTTTTTATTCCTGTATAAGATTAGTGTTTTGGGGCCCTGTATCTAATCCTAACATGTGGTATTCTTAGATACATGGCCCATGTGTGACACTGATACTGTTAGACCATGTAGCTAAGCCTACCACAAGGTAGCCTTAGATACATTACCCAAGCAGACACACATGAGCAGTGTATCTAAGCATCCCTCTTTTTTTTTTTTTCTTAGTTATGTGTTTTTTACAGGTTGGGTCCTTGGTACTACATCAAGTTCAAGGACTACTTCAATGACACCTTTTTTATTTTTAATAAAATCGTTAACCAGTGTTGTGTGTTATTTTATTTTATTACAATATTTTTTCTATGTCCTTATTTATTTAAAAATGTATTACTGGTTCATTATTAATGGCCACTGTCTAACAGCGTCCATTAGTAAGGCTTCATGCACACTAGCGTGTGTATTTTCCGCGTGTGAAAAACTTGCGTCAATCCCGTCCGTGTGTGTACGTTAGGGCAGATTTACACGAACGCCATATACGTCTGTGCAACCCACGTGGTTTTCTATGCTAGTCTATGGGGCAGTGCAGACTGAGTTTTGCTCAGCGTGAGTCCGCTGCGTAAAACTCGCGACATGTTCTATATTTCGGCGTTTTTTGCGCATCACGCACCCATTGAAGTCAATGGGTGCGTGAAAATCAGGCGCAGCACACGGAAGCACTTCCGTGGGACGTGCGTTATTCGCGCAACAGCTGTAAAAGAATGAATGTAAGCAGAAAAGCACCACATGCTTTTCTGTTTACAAAAATCCAAACGGAGTGTCATAATGATGGCGGCTGCGCGAAAACCACGCAGCCGCGCATCCATATGAACAGGACACACGGAGCTGTCAAGTGCATTTTGCGCACGCAAAATGCCACGGTTTTTGCGTGCGCAAAATGCACACGCTCGTGTAAATCCGCCCTTATTCATCAGTGTGCTTTTCGATTGTCATGCGTTATTCACGCACTCACAAAGCCAGCCCATTTTTTTCTTCTTTTTTCCAACAAATTGCTGTGTAAATCAAGCACCAAACACGCGTGTGCGGTGCGTGGTTTTCACGCATGCATTGACTTCAATGTGAGTGTAGGTGCATGATAACGCACCAATAGAGGACATGCAGTATGTTTCACGCAGCGGACTCTTGCTGCGTGAAAAGTCACGCATGTGTCAACGGCCCCATTGACATAAATGGGTCCCGTGTGTTGTGCGTTTTTTCTGTTGTGCCTAAGGTCCCATTCACACCAGGGTGAATCTCGTCCGTGTGCTGATCTATGTCCAAGCAAAGCGTGCAGGAGCGGAATCCCCGACCATAGTGGGATTCCACTACTCCGATAAGTTACAATAGCGCTAGGTACAGGTGGAGGGAGGGGTAGTGTGTAATCTATGTAATAAAATTACTACTCCTCACAGCACAAAGTGCATGTGAGGAGGAGGAAAGGTACATGAAGTACAATAACGGAGGCAGCATTAGGCTAAGTTCACACTGAGTATTTTGACGAGTTTTTTTTAAGCGGAAACAGCATCGCAAAACTCGTCAAAAACGGCACGAAAATGCCTCCCATTGATTTGAATGGGAGGCGACGGCGTCTTTTTCCCGCGAGCAGTAACACTGCCTCACAGGAAAAAAGAGCATGTCGCTTCATCTTCGGGCATTCACGCCTCTGATCTCCCATTGACTTGAATGGGAGACAGAGAAAGCGTATTTCGCGTTGTTTTATGCCGGCGGCGCTCAATTGCCGCGCTCGGAAAAAGCTGCGAAAATCAGCGTGCAGGGAGAGGTAAATCTGCCTCAAACTTCAAAATGGAAATATGAGGCAGATATTCCTCCTGAGAAAAACTCAGTGTGAACATAGCCTTATTGGAGAGAGACATGAGATAGAAGAGGGTGGATGAGGGTTAGGGTAGACAGGAAGAGGTTTATAGACCTGAAAAGAGAAAGAAAAGATAATGGGGGGGATAACATTTGCTCACCATCCTTCAAGAATGTCAGCAAGGAGACAAGTCCAGTGAAGGATGTCAGCAAGGAGACAAAAGTCCAGTGAAGGATGTCAGCAAGGAGACACAAGTCCAGTGAAGGATGTCAGCAAGGAGACAAAAGTCCTGTGAAGAATGTCAGCAAGGAGACACAAGTCGTGTGAAGGATGTCAGCAAGGAGACACAAGTCGTGTGAAGGATGTCAGCAAGGAGACACAAGTCCTGTGAAGGATGTCAGCAAGGAGACACAAGTCCTGTGAAGGATGTCAGCAAGGAGACACAAGTCCTGTGAAGGATGTCAGCAAGGAGACACAAGTCCTGTGAAGAATGTCAGCAAGGAGACACAAGTCCTGTGAAGGATGTCAGCAAGGAGACACAAGTCCTGTGAAGAATGTCAGCAAGGAGACACAAGTCCTGTGAAGAATGTCAGCAAGGAGACACAAGTCCAGTGAAGGATGTCAGCAAGGAGACACAAGTCCTGTGAAGGATGTCAGCAAGGAGACACAAGTCCTGTGAAGGATGTCAGCAAGGAGACACAAGTCCTGTGAAGGATGTCAGCAAGGAGACACAAGTCCTGTGAAGAATGTCAGCAAGGAGACACAAGTCCTGTGAAGGATGTCAGCAAGGAGACACAAGTCCTGTGAAGGATGTCAGCAAGGAGACACAAGTCCTGTGAAGAATGTCAGCAAGGAGACACAAGTCCTGTGAAGAATGGCAGCAAGGAGACACAAGTCCTGTGAAGAATGTCAGCAAGGAGACACAAGTCCTGTGAAGAATGGCAGCAAGGAGACACAAGTCCTGTGAAGAATGTCAGCAAGGAGACACAAGTCCTGTGAAGAATGTCAGCAAGGAGACACAAGTCCTGTGAAGAATGTCAGCAAGGAGACACAAGTCCTGTGAAGGATGTCAGCAAGGAGACACAAGTCCTGTGAAGGATGTCAGCAAGGAGACACAAGTCCTGTGAAGAATGTCAGCAAGGAGACACAAGTCCTGTGAAGGATGTCAGCAAGGAGACACAAGTCCGGTGAAGAATGTCAGCAAGGAGACACAAGTCCGGTGAAGAATGTCAGCAAGGAGACACAAGTCCTGTGAAGAATGTCAGCAAGGAGACACAAGTCCTGTGAAGAATGTCAGCAAGGAGACACAAGTCCTGTGAAGAATGTCAGCAAGGAGACACAAGTCCTGTGAAGGATGTCAGCAAGGAGACACAAGTCCTGTGAAGAATGTCAGCAAGGAGACACAAGTCCTGTGAAGGATGTCAGCAAGGAGACACAAGTCCTGTGAAGGATGTCAGCAAAGGAGACACAAGTCCTGTGAAGGATGTCAGCAAGGAGACACAAGTCCTGTGAAGGATGTCAGCAAGGAGACACAAGTCCTGTGAAGGATGTCAGCAAGGAGACATAAGTCCTGTGAAGGATGTCAGCAAGGAGACACAAGTCCTGTGAAGAATGTCAGCAAGGAGACACAAGTCCTGTGAAGAATGTCAGCAAGGAGACACAAGTCCAGTGAAGGATGTCAGCAAGGAGACACAAGTCCTGTGAAGAATGTCAGCAAGGAGACACAAGTCCAGTGAAGGATGTCAGCAAGGAGACACAAGTCCTGTGAAGGATGTCAGCAAGGAGACACAAGTCCTGTGAAGGATGTCAGCAAGGAGACACAAGTCCTGTGAAGAATGTCAGCAAGGAGACACAAGTCCTGTGAAGGATGTCAGCAAGGAGACACAAGTCCTGTGAAGAATGTCAGCAAGGAGACACAAGTCCTGTGAAGAATGTCAGCAAGGAGACACAAGTCCTGTGAAGAATGTCAGCAAGGAGACACAAGTCCTGTGAAGAATGTCAGCAAGGAGACACAAGTCCTGTGAAGAATGTCAGCAAGGAGACACAAGTCCTGTGAAGATTTTAATTCACAAAAGTATGGGTGTAGTAGGTATACGTTCACTTGTATTGACTTATATTTAGAACTGCCTGTGTAAACGTTTTAAAACAAATTTTATTAAACATAATTCATTATTAAAAAATGTAGGGCAAAAGTTGCCAAAGAAATCAGCTACAGGCGTTGGCAAGCAAATCCAGATTGCACACAATAGCTTGCGGGGTGTGGACATGCAGTCAGCACAAGAATAGAAGTGCCTAGCATGTAATGAACACCCCACACATTCACAGCTGCTAAGTGTGCTGGCAAAATATTTGAATGGGTTTGCCTGCCACAGATATAAAAAGACCACTTCCCAACGCGTTTCTGCACCAAGTAGGGGAGCGTCCTCAGGGGTATATCTTGTCTTATTAATCTTTATTGGTAAAGGGCCGGTCAGCATGTATTATGCTGTTTAAATTTCAGTTACGGCTCGTATAAGACATCTGATGTCGGTCCCAGCAAGCGCCGGCAGAACACTGGGATCTTATGCACATCAAACCCCACCTCCCTGGCCAGGGGCGTGATCGAGCCGCACCAATCAAAACACAAGACGTCAAAACAGACGCCCATTCAATCAGCCAAAGGGATCGATGCAGACAGCTTCGTTAGTAACGTGGGGGGAGCCAAAGGCGGCCGAATCCAGCAAGACGACATAGCACCAAAATGAACGCTGTGATACAGCAAGGGACATAAAGTCGGAAAATGACAGCCCGAAGGCCGTAAATAGATGCACGTGCACTATAGAATAGAGAGCCAGGACGACATAGACGCCGGCATCAGTTACCGATGCCCACACAAAGGCACAAACATACCATCAAGTACGCATATCAAGATCCAATTAAAAATGCAGCAAATACACCGCATAGTGACATAGCCGACAGATCAGACGAGTCACAGAGTGGAAGACAAGCAGATCCCCCCCCAAAAAATAAAGGGGGGGGGGAGCGCCATCAGCAAGGGATCAGCAAAACCAGTGTGCCCACGCAGCACCACACCGAGCATAGCAATAGATACCCGAGAATGGATACACCTGAACCGCACAGACAAACCGCAGACCAAATTCATAGCGGAGAACGGGGACAATAAAGAGAGTCGCACCCACACAAAGATGTATAGGAAAAAGCATACACCCCCCCCCCCCCCCCCTATGGTTAGAGGAACGGGACATAGGAGATGGATTCATTCAGACCAAGTGGCTTAACAGTCTGCATCTTGAAAATCCACCGTGCCTCCTTCTGCAAAATACGCCTGTCCCAATCCCCTCCTCTGGTGGGTGCCTTGACCAATTCCATACCTTGAAACATAATGACAGAAGAGTCTCCAGAGTGACACTCCCAAACATGCTTTGAGACCGTGGTATCAACTTTGCCATTAATGTCGCATATGTGGTTACGAATTCTACGTCTGAACTCTCTTTTAGTTTTGCCCACATATTGCAACCCACAGCTACAGGTAATAAGGTACACCACCCCTTTTGTAAGGCAGTTGATGAAAGCCCTATTGTCAAACACCCCCCCCCCCCCCGTTACATTGCTCTTAAAGGTCTTTCTCTTGAGGACAGATGTGCAAGCCTTACAGCGACCACAACGATATGAACCAACAGTATTGGTAGACAGCCAGGTAGTGGCACCTGTTCCCTCAAGGTGGCTGTGCACCAGTCGATCCCTAAGGTTACGGCCCCTACGAAAAGTAATCTGTGGCCAGTCCCCAACCAGACCACCCACATCAGGGTCCGTTTTGAGTATGTCCCAATGGGACGCCAATATATTCCTAACCTCCCGATGAGCAGCATCGTAGGTCCCAATCACTCGAATGACATTTTCATCAACCGGCCGCACCCTGGGATTGAGCAAGGACTCCCTGTCAGATGCCATGGCATGCTGGTATGCCGATCTCAGCACATTGCCAGGGTACCCCCTACGCTCAAAACGACTCTTCAACCCCATAGCAGATGCTCTGAAGTCAGATATGGTAGTGCAATTTCGTCTCGTCTAGGATCTAGGATGCCAACTGTCCCATCTCAACAAATTGTTAGTGGCAGTGGGTTTCCTATGTATCTCTGAAGGATGTCAGCAAGGAGACACAAGTCCTGTGAAGAATGTCAGCGGGGAGGACCAAGGACAGCTCACATGAACTCTTGGAAGGTACGTGCACGCTCATTGCAGCCTGCAATGAGCGTGCACGGAAAACAAGTTTCATCAGAAGGAAAGATCAACAAACCAGAGCTGAACTGCATGTAAACAAGCTGTGCTAAATTCAAAGTAGAGATGTCTTTATTTAGGTTGTCTGTATAAGGGGTAATGTATGACACAGTTTTTGAAAAAATTTTGTTATCTTGGACAACCCCTTTAAGCTCTGCCGGAGGCAAGGCTTAATAGGTGCACAAAGATGGCGGACCTCGGGGACTTCATTAGGCCCCCAGGCAGCCATAGCAACCATCGCCCCCCCACGATTGCGTTGCGGGGGGCGCGATGAGCTGTTAGAGGGGGTCGCCCACCTCTTTCTAACGATTTAAATGCTGCGGTCGCTATTGACCGCAGCATTTAACGAGTTAAACAAGCGGGATAGCGGGTGCCGCTTGTTACTCTGAAGTGTAGGCTGTAACAAAGAGCCGACACCCGCATCGTATGGAGCGAGTTCACTCCGGGAGCCCGCTCCATACTTCCCCCTACTCGACTTCGGCATATGGATACGTTAAATGTCGGGAAGGGGTTAAACCACACGGCGTAAAAAGAAAACTCCCTCCCTGAAGAGAATTTTTTTATTTTTTTTCTATAAAAGGTAATCAACAATGTATTTATACCTTAAAATAATTCTATTAAAAAAAATGACTCGTCCTGCAAAAAATAGGCCCACATACGACTGAATCAACGAAAAAATTAAGTAATGGCTCTTTGAAACCGGCCATAACAAACAATTAATGGCCCGAAGTCTCCCGCCACCATCGTACACGTGCTGCACTGTGAGATTCTCATCAGCACGAATACCATTTTAGTTGCGTTTTTTATATATATATATATATATATATATATGCAAATATCTCAATGCATACAGTACGTGGATACAATCTAATCACAAGGTTGCCGATTTTAAAGTGGCTCGCATAATTCCTTCAGACATAAATGGAACAAGTCCACGTGGAGACGCTGCAGGAGAGAATGTGCACGCTGCTGTAACGTTTCGGGTCACCTACCCCTTCCTCAGGAATGTAAATGAAGCTCTTTCCCCTATAAAGAAATATGAATAAATTCATTAGCACAGAATTTTGGAACTAAAAATGACGACCAGTTAAAATGTTGACATTCAATATAAGGCCTCATGCACACGACCGTAAAAACACACGTTATTGCGGGTCGCAATTACGACCCGCAATAACGGGCCCATAGACTTCTGTTAGTCAAGGGTACCTTCCCGTTTTCTCACGGGAAGGTGCCCGTGCCGATAAAAAAATAGAACATGTTCTATTTTTTTCATTTTACGGGCCGTGCTGCTATACTTTATAATGGGAGCACGGCTCGCAAAAGCGGCCAGCTGCCCGTGCCCGCCCGTGCTCGTAATTACGAGTCGTAATTACGAGCACGGTCGTCTGCATGAGGCCTAAGACTTATTTTGGACCTCAGGAACAGATTAATTCTGTTTTTACCCCATTTCACTCCAGAGCTTATTTATTTATTTTTTTGTATACTCTACATAACTATTTTTACCTGTATTATTTAATATCCATTGAATATGCCCTAAATGTCTGATATGGGGTCTCACCAATCCTCAGAACATGCGCTCCTTTAGCTGATCATGTTAACCCCCGGGCAGCAGTGCTACCATCCCCTAGGGTATGGGGGTCCCAGACATGTCAGACAGTCCTAGTGTATCCAGTCGATATGGCTGTACATCAATATAGTGGAAAAATCCGGTTGATGGTGGTCCTTTTTTATTTTTATCTTCAGGACTTCATAACTCGATTTTAAAGGGTCTCCTGATCACTGGATTGGCCTAAAACGGAAAAGTGGTAGAAATGCATGGGTTTGGACAAATGGCTCTGTCTTCAACGATATGTAAGTAAAAGACTGTAAATAAAGCTTATTGTAATGAGGGATTTCCCAACACTCTGTAATCCATCCCTTGATCCCAGAGCGCAAATCTCAGGGACCAGTGAGACTGATGCTCCTTGTTCAGTCACCCTCATGTAAAAACTTACCTTATGAACTGATGTCCTGCTACATCCTAGATACACATGAGAACATTTCCAGAAACAAAGGGCTCTATCATTTGTTTTGTTTTTTGTTTTTTCGGATTTATATAAATTTTATTTCTTTTCTAATGTAAACAAGAATAAAAGCAATTGAAACACAGAATGAAATCCCGTTCTATTACCAGAAAAAGATCTGATACATTGTCACAAAATTTGCAGCTGTGTGAGCAGCACAGGACGTATTTTCAGCGGATCATAGATCAAAAGGCCCTTTAAAAAAACAAAAACCTCCTACTAAAAACATAGATGGACAGTAAGGTTCAGGGTCCGGCATCCAATAAAGTATTGATAATCAATGTAAAGACAAGTATATAGTGGGGACCACAGGCAAACAGAAGCTCACAAAGAAAGGTAACCGTAATGATTGAACACCGTAAATTACTATTACCCACCATGCGCCATAGTAGACTCCTGCACTACACTGCGCAGCACCCCAACACGTGTTTTGCACCAGCTTTGTCAGGGGGTGCTGAGACCGTGGCGGTATAGGAGATGGATATAACATAAAATTGCATATATAAATTGAAGTAACATACTGCTGTGGAGATTATCGGCCGCATGTACAATGCGACACTACTGGCATCGCATCCCGTCTGGAGAACCTGACTGCGCATGCCACGCTCACACTGTCTGACACCACATGCGATGATATCCAGACTGGCACATGTGCACATCAGTGTGTAAAAAAAAGGAAAGAACAAGAAAAAGGAGACACGGCGCCAAGTAGCGTGATCAATAGTATAAGGAGCAAAAAACGGTACATAAATGCTCACCTGTTCAGTGGCAAATTACTGGCATGTAATTTGTATCAATAAGCTGCTGCCAATCCCAGACGCAATCCCCAAGGAGATGCCAAAGTATTATTGAAGTAAGAGCAAAAACGGGATAAACGGCGCTGCTTATAAAAGGTACGGTTTATTAGAAAGATGCTACGCGTTTCGGCGCCGGACCGGCGTCTTCATCAGGCATGTCGCAGGGTTAAAAGACCCAGGTATATATACCAAATACCATAGGGTAAATTACAAACTGATTGGACCAGTTCAGACCAACCTCCTGGTCAAAAACCGCCAAAACAGCAGGTCAAAGTTCACAAGTTAATACAAATATATAAAACCAAAAGTAAAAGCAAAGGAATGCATCATATAACAAGGAAATAACAATATATGACAAGGATGTTTAAATAGGTATATCAAAACTAAGATAGATATTTGTAAAAGTCTGTCTCGAAATGCCGAACTACAAAGAGGATAAATACAAAACAGGGTGAACTATACATGAAAGAGCCACCTGCTAGTTTACGATAATAGAACTAAAAAATAATAAAAAAACACATTGCTGAAGTACATACGTGATGGTAGTTTAAGGAAAGGGCAGCGGCCGTTGTATGTTGCCAGGAAACACATACACAATACAATCCGGAAGAGGTACAGCGGTCTCAATGGAACGCATGGTGGAGCGTTGTCAGGGAAACCACTGACAACAAAAATCCCGGAAGTGAAGCACAGTGATACGCATAATGGACCGCAGATACGGGCGATATGCTGGGGTTATAAAAACAGGATTACCTGATTCATACAGTAATGAATTACAATAGAAGATTTAGAAGGAAATAATGAAGGACCTAACCCGGGGACATATAGGCAATTAGGACGGCAATACTAGATACAATAGCCGAAGAAATTCAATATCGATTTAGACATGCACGACTATAAATAATAATAAATAATATTAATATAGAGCATATCAGAAGGTAAAAAATAGTATGAAATGATATGAACTGCCTCAGCTAATAAAATTCACATAAAATGTTAGGGTAAAATTACATAGCACAATGATAATAATACTTACAACAAAACTGCATAAAAATAGAAGGGTTATTGTAAAATAGTAACATAACGCTTATGTGGAGCAAAATCTAAAGGCAAAGTTATATTAATCGTCAAGACTTCTATATCATAAATCCAATACGGAAATATGGTGAAAAAGCAAAGTCAACAGTCATATAAACATAAACATAAAATCATTAATCCAATGCGGACTCTGTAATATCATTAAGACCATTGGGATATAACGTTCCCAATTTATATATCCAGAAATTTTCCCTTTGTTTTAATCTGGTAAATCTATCGGGTATATCGATAGGTATTCTCTCTATAGGAGTTACAGTAATAGCGCCAAAGTTACAGTTATGTACAGTGGCACAATGGCGAGATACACTATGTTTAACGAAACCAGTCCTGACATTAAATCTGTGCTAATTGATCCTATTTCTGAGGGTTTGGGTGGTACGACCCACGTATTGACGGTCACATGTGCATTGTAGTAGGTATATAACATAGTCGCTCCCGCAGTTAAGGAAGTTTCTAATCGGGAAACTTTCCTTGGTATTTACCGATATAAAATTAGTTATTTTGTTCGCAATGTTGGAACAACAGAGGCATCTTGGTTTGCCGCAACGATATGAACCATTAGATGTTAAAATTGCTTTATGAGGGTCACAATTAATTTTTCGTAATCTACTGGGTGCAATTAGATTCCTCAATGTTTTAGCCCTTCTATAGGTGATCTTGGGTCTAGTGGGAATAATACTTTTCATATATTGGTCGTTCTTAAGGATATGCCAATGTTTATTAATTGTTGAACTAATTAATTTGCTTCCTTTGTTAAAAGTAGTAATAAAATTGCAATTAAAATCTGTGGATTTCTCTATACGAGCACTCGGATTAATGCAATCTAATTGTGTTAATGCCTTTGCTCTCGATTCTGCTCCCATAATCAGGCTTGCTGGGAAGTTTTTTTGTTTAAACCTTCTTTTTAATAAATTACATTCAGTCGAGAAATCTTTGTCATTAGTGCAGTTCTTTCTTATCCGCCTGAATTGGCCAAAGGGTACGTTTTTTAGCCAAGGTTGGTAATGTGCACTTTTAAAATCCAAGTAGCTGTTCACATCAACTCCTTTAAAATGTGTTTTAGTACTAATGAGGTGGCCATTTTTCATAATTGTAAGATCTAAAAAATCAATGTATTCACGGGAAGATGTGTGTGTAAAGGAGATACCATAATTGTTATCATTAAGGTGCTCGATAAAATCTGAAATAACTGTCGCCTCACCTTTGATAATAAAAAAGAGGTCATCGATATACCGTTTATAAAATATAATATTGTCCCTAAATTTATCATTACCATAAATATAAAAATCTTCAAAGGCCCCCATGTACAGGTTGGTGTACGATGGGGCAAATCTCGACCCCATCGCACAGCCCTTTAACTGCCTATAAAAACTCCCTTCAAATGTGAACACATTGTGTTGAAGTATAAAATCAATGCACTCCATTAAAAAATTGATCTGGTTGTTTGGTAATCGTGGATCAGACATTAGGTAAGTTTGTGATGCCTGCATACCAAGGTCATGGGGGATGTTCGTGTATAATGATGAAACATCTGCTGTTAAAAACCAAAGATCCGTAAAATCATGAATGGTTTGTAAGTGGTACAGCTCTCTAATTAGATCAGTTGAGTCTATAAGATGAGATGGTAATTTAGACACATGTGTTTGGAGATGGATATCTATAAAGTGGGATAAGTTACTTGTAAGGGACCCTATTCCAGATATGATGGGTCTACCAGGGGGATTAGATAGGGATTTATGAACCTTAGGTAAGTGGTAGAGAAACGGTGTGGTAGGAAATGGAACAGTTAAAAATAATTTTTCTTTTTTATTTAAAATCTGATCCATGAAAGCGGTTTCAATAAGACTTTTATATTTAGTTTGAAACAAGGGTATTGGATTACATTGCAGTTTCTCATAGTAATTGGTATCGGACAACAATCTATAGGCCTCATTGATATAATCCAAACGATCCTGGATGATAATCCCACCACCTTTATCTGCGGACCGTATAACAATTTGGTGGTTCTTTTGGAGATTCTTTAATGAAATACGCTCAGATCGCGTAAGGTTATCCAGAGAATGTATGGGTTGTTCTATTGTTTTAAGATCATTACTGACCAGATTATAAAAAGTTTCGAGAGCTGGTCCGCGGTGGTGGAGGGGATAGAACGTAGATCTAGGCCGAACGTCTACACTGATGGGTTTAGGACAGTGGGGGGATAGAGATGATTATGTTGACAACAAATTGGGGGACTGGACCTCTAAACCCCCTCCCATCATACGTCCGCTCATGGACCGTTACAATAACAATTTTAGAAATAAACCTGATACTCCTCGTATTAATTTATCATATTCCCGCAAACGTTTTAAATCAAAACATGGCCTAATTAGAGACGAGACATCTACAACTAACCTAAGCATTAATTTGAATACACCTACCCCTGTAGTTAATCTGAATAAAAATAATGGCACTTGTGATCATATCATATCGAATACGAAATCCATGGCCCTCATCCACAAGTCTGTACCAGCCCAGATTCCTACCGGCCATGCATTGTCCCAATATCCCAATCCCACTAATCGCATATTTCTTGTGAATCCCACTACCACAAATACCAAAAATATGTCCAAAAATAATAACCTATTGGGACAAATACCTCAACATGCATTCAAGTCCGCCAATTTGGATGCTCACCTTAAATTATTTAACCTCATCCCTGACACTCCGCCTAGTCTTACCTCTGATTTATTTTTTGAATCCCCTGTATTTAATGATTCTATTGATGTTGATGTAGCATCACCCCTCCCATCATGCTTGCTGAACATTTCTGTACACGACAATCCGGTCCTTTTGGACAATCTACATACGGTGACACACCCACTGAACATGACCACGGATGGTTTAGAACCTATTTTTGATAATACCCTGGGAACTGTGTCTTTTTTAGGACTCCCATCGCAGTTCACCCGACCCCCGATCACTCCGATATCCCGATCACAAGATATTCTTCTGCCTTTTTTAAAAAGTCCAAAATCCCAAACCATCACTGCCTTTTTTCCAAGGATACAAAAGATTACAATAAAAAGACAATTGGTGGAAGAATCAGAGGATGTAGAGGGGGCAGACACAAGCCCCCCTCTGCTTCCAAAAAAGCACAGACAGAAACAATAAAATTGTTCAATCTATCCAAATATAATCTTAATACTGATGAGACGAGTTTACTGTCCAAGGGCCTTTCCTTTTGCCCTACTACCTCTGCCGATGGCTTCGAAACTTTTATGGACCTTAATAGGTTTATGCGTAAACTAACACTCCTACGACATTTTGCACTGATACCCAAAAACTCTATACCTGAGCTCCCACACCAAATGGCCTTATCCCCCCACTGTCCTAAACCCATCAGTGTAGACGTTCGGCCTAGATCTACGTTCTATCCCCTCCACCACCGCGGACCAGCTCTCGAAACTTTTTATAATCTGGTCAGTAATGATCTTAAAACAATAGAACAACCCATACATTCTCTGGATAACCTTACGCGATCTGAGCGTATTTCATTAAAGAATCTCCAAAAGAACCACCAAATTGTTATACGGTCCGCAGATAAAGGTGGTGGGATTATCATCCAGGATCGTTTGGATTATATCAATGAGGCCTATAGATTGTTGTCCGATACCAATTACTATGAGAAACTGCAATGTAATCCAATACCCTTGTTTCAAACTAAATATAAAAGTCTTATTGAAACCGCTTTCATGGATCAGATTTTAAATAAAAAAGAAAAATTATTTTTAACTGTTCCATTTCCTACCACACCGTTTCTCTACCACTTACCTAAGGTTCATAAATCCCTATCTAATCCCCCTGGTAGACCCATCATATCAGGAATAGGGTCCCTTACAAGTAACTTATCCCACTTTATAGATATCCATCTCCAAACACATGTGTCTAAATTACCATCTCATCTTATAGACTCAACTGATCTAATTAGAGAGCTGTACCACTTACAAACCATTCATGATTTTACGGATCTTTGGTTTTTAACAGCAGATGTTTCATCATTATACACGAACATCCCCCATGACCTTGGTATGCAGGCATCACAAACTTACCTAATGTCTGATCCACGATTACCAAACAACCAGATCAATTTTTTAATGGAGTGCATTGATTTTATACTTCAACACAATGTGTTCACATTTGAAGGGAGTTTTTATAGGCAGTTAAAGGGCTGTGCGATGGGGTCGAGATTTGCCCCATCGTACACCAACCTGTACATGGGGGCCTTTGAAGATTTTTATATTTATGGTAATGATAAATTTAGGGACAATATTATATTTTATAAACGGTATATCGATGACCTCTTTTTTATTATCAAAGGTGAGGCGACAGTTATTTCAGATTTTATCGAGCACCTTAATGATAACAATTATGGTATCTCCTTTACACACACATCTTCCCGTGAATACATTGATTTTTTAGATCTTACAATTATGAAAAATGGCCACCTCATTAGTACTAAAACACATTTTAAAGGAGTTGATGTGAACAGCTACTTGGATTTTAAAAGTGCACATTACCAACCTTGGCTAAAAAACGTACCCTTTGGCCAATTCAGGCGGATAAGAAAGAACTGCACTAATGACAAAGATTTCTCGACTGAATGTAATTTATTAAAAAGAAGGTTTAAACAAAAAAACTTCCCAGCAAGCCTGATTATGGGAGCAGAATCGAGAGCAAAGGCATTAACACAATTAGATTGCATTAATCCGAGTGCTCGTATAGAGAAATCCACAGATTTTAATTGCAATTTTATTACTACTTTTAACAAAGGAAGCAAATTAATTAGTTCAACAATTAATAAACATTGGCATATCCTTAAGAACGACCAATATATGAAAAGTATTATTCCCACTAGACCCAAGATCACCTATAGAAGGGCTAAAACATTGAGGAATCTAATTGCACCCAGTAGATTACGAAAAATTAATTGTGACCCTCATAAAGCAATTTTAACATCTAATGGTTCATATCGTTGCGGCAAACCAAGATGCCTCTGTTGTTCCAACATTGCGAACAAAATAACTAATTTTATATCGGTAAATACCAAGGAAAGTTTCCCGATTAGAAACTTCCTTAACTGCGGGAGCGACTATGTTATATACCTACTACAATGCACATGTGACCGTCAATACGTGGGTCGTACCACCCAAACCCTCAGAAATAGGATCAATTAGCACAGATTTAATGTCAGGACTGGTTTCGTTAAACATAGTGTATCTCGCCATTGTGCCACTGTACATAACTGTAACTTTGGCGCTATTACTGTAACTCCTATAGAGAGAATACCTATCGATATACCCGATAGATTTACCAGATTAAAACAAAGGGAAAATTTCTGGATATATAAATTGGGAACGTTATATCCCAATGGTCTTAATGATATTACAGAGTCCGCATTGGATTAATGATTTTATGTTTATGTTTATATGACTGTTGACTTTGCTTTTTCACCATATTTCCGTATTGGATTTATGATATAGAAGTCTTGACGATTAATATAACTTTGCCTTTAGATTTTGCTCCACATAAGCGTTATGTTACTATTTTACAATAACCCTTCTATTTTTATGCAGTTTTGTTGTAAGTATTATTATCATTGTGCTATGTAATTTTACCCTAACATTTTATGTGAATTTTATTAGCTGAGGCAGTTCATATCATTTCATACTATTTTTTACCTTCTGATATGCTCTATATTAATATTATTTATTATTATTTATAGTCGTGCATGTCTAAATCGATATTGAATTTCTTCGGCTATTGTATCTAGTATTGCCGTCCTAATTGCCTATATGTCCCCGGGTTAGGTCCTTCATTATTTCCTTCTAAATCTTCTATTGTAATTCATTACTGTATGAATCAGGTAATCCTGTTTTTATAACCCCAGCATATCGCCCGTATCTGCGGTCCATTATGCGTATCACTGTGCTTCACTTCCGGGATTTTTGTTGTCAGTGGTTTCCCTGACAACGCTCCACCATGCGTTCCATTGAGACCGCTGTACCTCTTCCGGATTGTATTGTGTATGTGTTTCCTGGCAACATACAACGGCCGCTGCCCTTTCCTTAAACTACCATCACGTATGTACTTCAGCAATGTGTTTTTTTTATTATTTTTTAGTTCTATTATCGTAAACTAGCAGGTGGCTCTTTCATGTATAGTTCACCCTGTTTTGTATTTATCCTCTTTGTAGTTCGGCATTTCGAGACAGACTTTTACAAATATCTATCTTAGTTTTGATATACCTATTTAAACATCCTTGTCATATATTGTTATTTCCTTGTTATATGATGCATTCCTTTGCTTTTACTTTTGGTTTTATATATTTGTATTAACTTGTGAACTTTGACCTGCTGTTTTGGCGGTTTTTGACCAGGAGGTTGGTCTGAACTGGTCCAATCAGTTTGTAATTTACCCTATGGTATTTGGTATATATACCTGGGTCTTTTAACCCTGCGACATGCCTGATGAAGACGCCGGTCCGGCGCCGAAACGCGTAGCATCTTTCTAATAAACCGTACCTTTTATAAGCAGCGCCGTTTATCCCGTTTTTGCTCTTACTTCAATAAAAAAAAAATTGGTATGGGCAACAGGCATCCAATTTGTATATACAGCAGCACGTTGTTTGATTATTCAGGTTCTCTAGTTATTCCATAAACACTTCACCTTCCTGTGTGTGTTGCTTTTTCTCATACTATGCAGTTGAAGGTTATGTACAGCTTTTGAAAAGTGATTGTCAGGTGGATCCTGCGTGTCAGACACGCAGGAACCGCTGTCACTGAACCTGTCAGTGCCACTGATTTGACGGATTCAGGTCTCCACGCAGGATACAGCTGCTCTGTATACAGGATACAAAGCAGCTGTATCTCAAAAAGTAATAAAATGTAATTACAAGGTTGCACAAAATACAGTTTTATAAAATATAAAAAGATAGTTTTCAAAGGTGTACATAGGTTTTAAAGGGAATGTGTTGCCAGCAAAACATGTTTGTTTTTTTTTTAATTAAACAATTAGTGTGTGGGTGATTAAACATTGTTCTAATTTTATTTTATTTTTTTCACGAGTCAGGAAATATTATAAATTGGATTCAATTTATAATATTTCCCAGCACTGGTCACTAGATGGAGCCATTCCCAAAATTGCAGCATTGCATGTGGTAAAGCAACCACATTGCTTTATGCTGCAAAATTGGGTAAAAATCCCTCGCTCTAGTGAGCTCTCAGAATCCCCCCCTCCTTTATCCTGGCTAGTGCCGGGAGAAACGAGGGGATTGAACGGTCTAACCTCCTACACTGTGTGTCGCAATTTTTTGAGCTAACACACAGTGTAGAAGGTTTACATACAGTAGTAAACACACACTGAAACACGAACATACATAGAAATAACTTACCTGCTCCAGTCACCGCCGCTCCCTCCGGTCCATCCGCTCCGTCTGCTGCCGCTGCTCCATGTGCACAAGTCCGGAAGCCGCGACCGGAAGTAGTAATCTTACTGCCCGGCCGCAACTTCCGGTCCACAGGAAAATGGCGCAGGACGGCGCGCATTTCAAATTGAACTGTGTGGGAGCGGCGCATGCGCCGTTCCCACACAGCGGTGTACACGATAGTGGATGGAACGGGCCCCGTTCGCAGTCCCTATGGGACTGGAGCTGCCGTATTCCATGTCTGTATGTGTCGTTAATCGACACATACAGAAATGGAAAAAAAAAATGGCAGCCCCCATAGGGAAGAAAAAGTGTAAAAATAAAAAAAAGTAACACACAAACACACAAATTAATCCAAACGTTTTTAATAAAGCACTAACATCTTTAACATATTTAAAAAAAAAATTTGGTGACACTGTTCCTTTAAGTCAATATATATACAAAATAAAGTAGATACAGACCTAAAAATATATATATTTAATTGTATAACCTACGTACATTTTAGCATTTCATGTTAAGAATAGATAAACAAATATAAATATATACACAAATTATTTTTATCTTCACATGTATAAAACATCTGTGTGTAGATAAGGATGTGGTATAAGTATTTCTATAAAGTCCCATAATAGACAGCGATGATCGCTTGTGAAACTTAGTGTAGCTAAACGTTCGCCAAACTTGTGACACGTCAGAAGTTTGTATTGGTGGGGTCTGAGCACGGAGACCCCCACCAATCGCTAGAACGAAGCAGCTGAAGAGTTCGTGTGAGCGCTCTGCTGCTTCGTTTCTGTTCGGCTTTTTCCGGAAATAAATGTATCGTGTACGGACTCAATCGAAAGTATATGAGCTTGTACTCTGATACTTTTTCCGGAAAAAGCCGAACCGAAACAAAGCAGCTGAGCGCTCACACAAACTCTTCAGAAGCCTCGTTCTAGCGATTTGGTGGGGGTCTCCGTGCTCGGACCGCCACCAATACAAACTTCTGACATGTCAGAAGTTTGTCGAAAATTTAGCTACACTTTAATTGAAGTAATGCAAAAAAAAAAAAAAACTGTGACAATAACTTCTTTTGCTAATACAAACAGTCGGATCAGGACCACAAAGCCATTGCTGTTAACTGACCGTGGCATTATAGCAGAAGTACACAGCTACACATACGAACACCAAGGATGGGCTCTAACTTTCAAGGACGGCGAGCTGACAAGGTTGTGGGGACGATGGGTAAAGCCCCCTGTACCTCTACTCATATACTTATTACACTGCGTAGTACTGAGCCCAAGTGGCACCAGTTTTAGTATACCTCCGCATTACTAGCCCATTGTGCTATATTGTCTCATCAGAAACTGTCGCTGATTTTGCCAGGAAAGCTGCGACTAGCCGGGCATTTCGGCTGCAGAGAAAAAAGTGTTACGTCATGGTCATCCATATAGTACATGGACATCCATTGGAACAGCAGCTGCTAATACAGAGCGGCTCGTATAGGAAGCTTCCAAATGAGTGCCGAATCCCTCTCTGATGTCCAAATGGGACCACAAGGCAGTGTAATGAGTATTCCCCAGAGCTGCTGTGGATTTTGAGAATAGCCGGACTTTTAGAGTTTTGGTGGATTAAGTGGGCCAGCAATTTGCTGGACTGGTTGCCCAGCTCGAAATAGGAAGACATTTTATGCAAAGCAATTTTATTGGCCTTTTCCTGCAACAGTAACAGATATTTCCGCCCCATTTGCAGCCATATATCCCTATTTATGTCAGTGGGATCAGTAATGTATTTGCCCTTTAGAGCCGCGCATTGCTTCTCCATTTCCGACTCAGTTCTGGAGGAGTCCCTTTTTATATAGGAAATAGTGGACCGGAGACACCCCCTAAGATATGCCTTCAGCGTATCCCAGGCAATACTGGAATTCCCAAATGAGTTATGTTCCGCATTAAACACCTCCAGTTGATCAGGGATCCTATCCTGAAGGCCTATCAGGGTCAGCCAAAAGGGGTGTATTTTCCAGCTCCCAGGCAAGGGAGTCTAAAGTTGGTCACAATTGGAGAGTGATCAGATGCCGACCCTAGATTTATAAGAGACAGATTCAACCAGCGGTACAATTAGAGAATTACCCACCATGTAGTCTATACGGGATAGGGAGTTTCTGCCTAGGGAGTGACAGGAATATATTTTAGTTGTCAGGAATTTATATCGATAAATGTCCGTCCACCCCATTTCAGCAAACAGTAAACCCAGTACAGACATGGGAGCGGGTGCTCGGTCCTGCACAGAAGAAGCACTGAACCTATCCAGATTGCAGTTCTCCGGTGTGTGAGCACCCTGAAACGCAGCAGGGTGGTATCCTTTTAACAAATTGGCCGTACTTGATGGCGATGATATTGTGGGATCATTACTGGGTACCTAATGTATCTGTAAAATCTGCTGATTGTGTGGGATTGTTTATTACATATGACTAGCAGTGGGAGCCAGCGCTCACTGGAAGTGGTGAGAAAGTTACATGGTTAAAGTGGAGATGCAATTAGGGCATGTCAAAAGCTCGCACTACAGTGCGCTTCTGCTGGATAGGAGAGACAGTACATGTCGCTCTGAGCCTTTTCGGAGGGGAGGTTTTGTTGGGGGGGGGAGGGAAGGGACGCACAGCCTAATATCTCAGCTGGAGTAGTAACAGATTTCTCAATGATATGACGCCTGATGGGATCGGTTATATGTTTATCCTGGAAAGTCCGGGGAATACGGGAAGCTAGGAAACGTCAGGCAATCTTCAACTGGGTTAAACAACAAAATGCCCTGATAGTGGGGCTGCAAGAAACACATCTGACTAGAGAATCTGTGTCCCTATTGCAAAGAGTGTGGATTGCACATGGGTTTCACTCCTTTCATACGACTTATTCTAGGGGGGTGAGTTTGCTGATACACAGGAGTCTTCCCTTTGTTTGTCATTCGTCTTTCTCTGATGAGGAGGGGAGGTATGTGGGAGTGCACTGTGCTATATATCATTGGGAGTGTATTCTAGTGGTACTGTACATCCCTCCGCCTTATTCTAGCATTGTACTTAAACGAGTTACGGAGAAACTCTCCAGGCGGCCGGAGGTACCGCTAATCTTGATGGGGGACTTTAATGCAGTGATGTCTGAAGGGCTGGATAGGTTCCATAGGGGAGGGGGAGGGCAAAGGGGTGAACTGACTGCCTTTGGAAGATTAATGGTGGAACTGGGCTTGCAGGATATTTGGAGAGATAAGCATCCAGGGGTGAGGGAGTTCTCGTGTGCATCGTCCACGTTTCAGTCTCTTTCACGAATAGATTTGGTAGCATGCTCAGCTTCAGCAGTGCCGTACGTAGCGCAAATTGAATATCTACAGAGGGCGTTGTCGGACCACTCTCCGATGGCGGTTACGCTGGAAGTGGGTGTAAGACCTACCAGGAATCCCGGGAATTGGAAGCTGAATGCGTTTTGGCTGAAATTGATGGATGGCGGGGAAATAAGGGACCCGATAAAAGAATATTTCATTTTTAATACTGAGTCAGTGCCACAAGGGGTGTTATGGGACGCCATGAAGGCATGGCTGAGAGGAGTATTCATTCAATATATTAAACAAATAAAAACTAAATCTAGGCAATTGGGAGAAAGTCTAGAGGATCGGGTGACAGAAACAGAAGGGAGACATGTGGAAGAGGGGTCCGAGGAGACACTTAGACATTGGGTTGAGGCTCAGACGCTGTTGAAAAATCACCAACTAGCAATGGCGGATAATAAACGCTTATTCCTTAAACAGAAATATTATGAAGAAGGAGAAACTGCGGGGAGGTTACTCGCTAGGATGGCACAGCCACACGGGAGTAATAATTTCATTCATGGTGGGAGGGGGGAGGGGGGAGGCAGACACGGGGCAAATCTTGCAAATATTTAAGTGGTTTTATACTGACCTATATACATCCAAAGTACATTACGACACACAGCAATTGGACGAGTATCTGGGAAGCATTAATTTGCCTACCTTGGGCCAGGAGGACCGTGAAAGCTTGGAGGCACCTATTTCACTGGAGGAGTTGGAACAGGCGATAAGGGATATGGCAAATGAGAAAGCTCCGGGTCCAGATGGGTTACCGGGGGAGATCTATAAGGAATATGGGACGGAATTAGCGCCACAATACTTGATTACTTTGCAGGATAGCTTTGACAGAGGCAAACTACCAGACTCCCTATATGAAGCGACGATAGTGGTTCTCCCATAGAGGGGAAAGACAGTCAATTACCGGAGTCCTATAGACCGATATCCTTGCTGACATCGGATGTTAAGATTTTGGCAAAGGTACTATCGCTGCGGCTAAATAGGGTGGTTCAGCATGTTGTGCATGAAGACCAATCGGGGTTCATGCCCTCCAAATCGACGGCTATCAACCTCAGGCGGCTGTTTCTAAATCTTCAGGCGACACCGGACGTTCAGGGAGTAAGGGCTGTGCTAACGTTAGATGCCGCAAAAGCGTTCGATTGTGTAGAATGGGGGTACCTATGGCGGGTAATAGAAAAGATGGGATTTGGCCCTAACTTCGTAAAATAGGTACAGTTGCTGTATGTGGCCCCTACAGCCCGCATACGGGTGAATGGTGCATTGTCCGAAAAGTTTTCGCTGGTCCGGGGTACGCGCCAGGGGTGCCCACTGTCACCATTGCTGTTTGCCTTGGCGGTGGAAGCACTGGCGTGTCTCATAAGACAGGAGGAGCGCATACGGGGCTTGCAATATGGGGAACTGGAGGAAAAAATTTCGCTATATGCAGATGATATTTTAATATATATGACAGACACTGAGAACACTCTGGAGGTAGTAATGGACACGATCACAAGGTTTGGGGGGTTCTCGGGATTAAATATTAACTGGACCAAGTCTGCTCTTATGCCACTTGACCCGGTAAACATTGTGGATACTGGAGTAGGACCCCGGGTTCCGATAGTCTCTGAATTTACGTACCTAGGGGTTAAGGTGACGGCTAGGGTTCAAGATTATATGTCTTTGAATGTTTTACCACTGCTGCTTAAGGTGAAACATAAGGTGGACGCCTGGAACAGGCTCCCGCTCTCTGCTCTGGGGAGGACTAATCTAATCAAGATGATCCTTATGCCTCAAGTTTTGTATATTCTTCATAACTCCCCAGTATGGATACCTAAACACTGGTTCAGACGATTGCACAATCTCTTTCGGGATCTGGTCTGGAAAAAAGGGGTTCCGAGGATTAAATTGGAGAAACTGCAATTGCCTAAAGATGAAGGGGGGGTCGCTTTGCCAAATGCCTGGATATATTACCTGGCCGCTCAGAGCCAACAGTTTAAGGGGTGGGAGGACACAGAGACATGGGGTTCTAGCGCACGCTTATTGTCATACTTGGGGGGAGGACTCAACCCACTAGAGGGCATGGAAGCGCATACCTTTAAGAGATTGGCGAGTGCTAAACCAACATTACTCCTGATACATAAAGTATGGTGGCAATGCAAACAGATCTTGGGAGTGGGAATGTGCACCAAATATACTCCCTTATGGCATAATCTGGTCCTGTGGGAATTGTATCAATTAGAGGGCATGCAAAAATGGGAGTTGGCAGGGGTTAGGCGATTACAACACCTGTATGATGATAACGTGCTGAGATCATTTCAGCAGCTGAAAGACCTATTTCCACTGGAGCACAGTATGTTTTACCAATATTTGCAGATCCGTCATGCCCTACAGGCGCATGTGGTGGACCTGACGGTTTGTGCTCTGGGGGTCCTAGAATATGTGGGACGGGCAGACACGACCAAAGGCCTGATCTCAATGGCATACAGGAGCTTGCTGTCCAAACACCTGGGAGACCCGATGGTGCTGGTAAAAGAGAAATGGGAACAGGATATCGGTCCATTGACCGAAGAGGAGTGGGAGGAGATATTAACGTCCACATGTCACTTATCACTCAGTCTGGCGCAGAGGAGATCACAACTCTTCTTGATACATAGAGTGTACCGCACCCCGTGGGTATTAAAACAGATGGGTATTAGAGCGGATGCTAAATGTCCTAGGTGCACGGAAGAGAAGGCGGACATATTGCATATGTTTTTGTCATGTGAGGCCCTGAGGACCCTATGGGGGGAAATATTGGATCTGATAAAGCAGGTGTATGGTCGGGAATTGGTGGCAGACCCTAAAGTTATGTCGTTGGGAGCGGTGGGGGAATTGGAGAGTGACAGAATGGCAAGTCTGGCAATTGCAAAAATATTATATCAGACGAGAAAATGCATTGCTAAACACTGGCTGGACGCGGAGCCACCAGGGATGAGGGAAATTGTAGGAATGTTGAATCATAATATCCTGATGGAGCATAAGATATTTTCGAAAAGGGGCACGGAAAAAAAATTTGATAAACAATGGAGCAGATAGTTGGCTTGTCCTGAGGTGCTGTCACCTGAACTGAGTAGACTAAGGGCAAGAGTCATCTGAGGAATTGGAGGTGACCGAGTTTGGAGCAAAGAGGGGGTGGAGGGGAAACATGATAATAGAGCTGTTTTCTGGTCAGGATTGGTACTGGAAACAACTGGTGGAGATATGGTGGGGGGCTGTGCGGGGGGGGGGGGGAGGGTATGTTGGGGGTTTTCTGATATGCTGTAATTATTGTATACGATGTTGAAAACTTGAAATGTGAATGTCAATGTGTTATCTTATTTTGGTGTTCGTATCAATAAAATTGGATTGATTTTAAAAAAAAAAGAAATGTTGCACATCTTTTTTGCAGGTCCGCCGAGAAGTCAGGGAATATAGAGACTTTCGCCCCATTATGAGTAATTTCCGGTAGCCTTCGAGTCAGGCGTAAAATCATGTCCAGCATGCGTGCTAAAAGCGGTCTGGGGGGTGCCCCTGGTGGTGGCGGCCTCCCCGGCACTCTGTGAGCTCTCTCAACCGCCAAGGCTTGTGAAAATGGCGCATCAGGGAGCAGATCTTTAATCCATTGCAGGACGAAATCACCAGGGTACTGACCTTCAGCCCTCTCCGGCATGCCAATTATCCTTATGTTGTTATGTCTGAGCCTGTTCTCCAGGTCGTCAGACTTCTGTTTCCATAATTCAGCCGCCGACTCCAGATCAGCAATGGCATCCGGCAAGGACGCCGTCCTATCCTCCACACCGGATACTCTGTCCTCCACGTGGGTCAGGCGCTCCCTCATGGCCTGCATGTCCTGTCTCATAAGGCCTATGTCAATCTTCACCTCCTCCAGCTTTCCAGTAAGCGACGTTTTACAGGCTGCGATAGCTGTGAGTAGTTGGGAAGTAATTTCTGACAGTGTGGGCTCCGGGGTTGTCTCTGCATCTGTGTCCAGGCTGCCTGATGCCTCTCCTCCCTTAGAGCGCTGAGGCAGAGGAGGGCATCCGCCATCTTGCCCCTCACCTCGTGTGAAGCTTTTCAGCTTCTCCGCGGCCGTCTGACCTCTGGTGTGGCTCATACTGGCTCCGGTAGTCGCCCTTGACTGTCTAGTGCGTCTGGACGGTATGTTTAAAGCCTGTGGAAGCCTCAGGATAACTGCAGGATAACGAAGGCGCGAGTTCACTGCGGAGCTCCTAGAACATGCGACCGCTCTCGCTGCGCGCTAAGCCACGCCCCCAACCCAATATTCCATTCTCAGCTGGACAGATTACATCTGGCAACTTGGATCCTGAGAGGCTAGTGTTAAAAGCCAAAGGCCTCCCAGATAATGTGACATGTCAGCCTGTAGGAAAAGTCACTTTCAAATTATCTAGAAATACAGTGCAGTATTTGACCATCCATATATCCCATCAATACTGACGTTTCTACAGGAGGACTTCAGTAAAGCGTTGAGACCCAGTACATAGAGGGTTCAAGTACTGGCAATTTATAATAAAAAAAAAAAATTGTGGAATGGACGGAGGTTGAGGCCCAGATTTAGTGACTGTATTGAATTTATACCTGGTTCTGTTGATGACTCCACCAAATGTGGAAAAAGTTAATTAAAGTTTTAACTGTCAAAACAGTGTTTTTGTTGGCAATGACCTCAGCCGGTAGGGTTAGTGAAAAACACACTTTTTTCCCATAAATGAACCTTTTCTTACAGACCCCGAATGGAATGTATGATCAAATTTATTTATTGTCTAAGGTAATGACAGACTTGCGGAAGTTGTTCTTACTTTTTTTTCTGTGAGAATCAAAATGGAGAGGGAAAAATATCTTTCACAATGTGGATGTAAAATGATGATAAAAATATAATAGACATCACTGTAAAGTAGTTATTTCGGTAAACAGTTGTCAGTAAAGAGAAAGGAGAAATAGGAGAAAGGAGAAATAGGTGTTTTGCACGATTTGTTTACAGTCAGATTACAAAATACACTGAGTGGGTGTTGGAGAAAGGCCCTTTTAACTTCCTCTTTCTGTTCTTACCTGGGGGAGGAGTTTGATCTCATGGTCGAGGTGACATCGTGGGGGTTTAAAAGAAAGAGGAATTACCCTGCACATACTCATTGCACAAATAACCCTGTCACACTCTACACCTAAGAAACAGCAACATCTCTATGTTGACAAAAATCTTTGAAAAAGTATGTCCAGCACTCTAGTAAAATCCAAATTTTAACTTGTCATTTTAAAAACAAAGTGAAGTAAAAATAACCCTGGGGAGGAAGCGTACGCGTTTCGAACCAATAAGGTTCTTTGTAATGAAAGGGATAGGGAAACGGACAAGTGAGCCCTAATCTACCCACCACTCTGTCCCTGCCTACTTGCAACGACCCGCCCTAGGCGACGGGGTACAACTGGACGGCGGTCCCTACGCTCAGTAAGTGCACGAGACAAACAGACAAGGGTACACAAAGCTAAGGGAAATGGGGCAGTTGCCCACGGCAACACCGTGAGCAACAAGAGAGGTGAACGAGCCGAGTCAAACCAGGAGTGAACGAGGTACCAAACGCAGAGCAGGAGAGTAGTCAGTAAGCCAGGGTCAGTATGGAGCAGGATCAAATAGTTAGAAGCTGTAGCTGGGCCAGGAAACCACACGAGAAGAATCACAAGCAAAGGAGGAACAGGAAAGGCAGGTATAAATAGACAGAGGGCGGGAGCTAGCTCCGTCTGGCCAGGCAGCGATAGGCTCTCCCGCTCCTGAGCCTGCCCTCCTGAGTGGTGGAAGACGGAGTCAGTCCCAGAGACACAGACTCAGGTGCAGACTGATTACCTATGGGCGTATACACAGAAGTTGTGCCTGGCAGATCCTTTACAGTACCCCCCCTTTTATGAGGGGCCACCGGACCCTTACTAAGTGGACATGGTTTATTGGGGAAACGAAGGTGGAATTTCCTGAGCAATACCCCAGCGTGAACATTCCGGGCGGGTACCCAGGTCCTCTCCTCAGGCCCGTATCCTCTCCAATGGACCAGGTACTGGAGGGAGCCTTGGACAATCTTGCTGTTCACAATCTTGGCCACCTCGAATTCCACCCCCTCAGGGGTGAGAACGGGAACAGGAGGTTTCCTCGAGGGAGCCAAGGACGGGGAGCAGCGTTTAAGGAGGGAGGCATGAAACACGTTGTGTATTCGTAAAGGTGGGGGCAACTCCAGTCGGAAGGAGACAGGATTGAGGACTTCAATGACCTTATACGGCCCAATAAACCGGGGAGCAAACTTCTTGGACGGGACCTTAAGGCGCAAGTTCCTAGACGATAACCACACCAGATCCCCGACCATAAACAAGGGGTTAGCAGAACGTCTTCTATCAGCCTGAGTTTTTTGTACGCTCTTGGACGCCTCTAGGTTCTTCTGAACCTGGGCCCAGACTGTGCACAGTTCCCGATGAACGACCTCTACCTCGGGATTGTTGGAACTACCAGGTGAAACGGAGGAGAACCGTGGATTAAACCCAAAATTACAGAAAAAGGGGGAGACCCCTGACGAGTTACTGACCCGGTTATTAAGGGAAAATTCAGCGAGGGGAATGAATGAGACCCAATCATATTGACAGTCCGAGATAAAACACCTTAAATATTGTTCTAGAGATTGATTAGTCCTCTCAGTTTGGCCATTAGTTTCAGGATGGAAGGCAGAGGAGAAGGACAGATCAATCTCCAACTTTTTACAGAAAGCTTTCCAAAACAATGAAACAAATTGTACCCCTCTGTCCGAAACAATATTGACAGGGACCCCATGGAGACGCAGGATGTGCTTGACAAACAAGGTGGCCAACGTCTTGGCATTGGGTAGTTTCTTGAGGGGCACAAAGTGGCACATTTTACTGAAGCGGTCTACTACAACCCACACCACCGTCTTGCCTTGAGATGGAGGCAAATCGTTGATAAAATCCATGGAGATATGAGTCCAAGGTCTCTGGGGAATGGGCAAAGAACGTAGTAAGCCCGCTGGTCGGGACCTGGGAGTCTTGGACCTAGCACAAACCTCACAAGCGGCGACGTAGGCCTTAACGTCTTTAGGCAACCCAGGCCACCAATAGTTTCTGCCAATGAGGTGTTTGGTACCCAGGACGCCTGGATGACCAGATAGTGCAGAGTCATGATTTTCCCTAAGTACCCTTAGCCGGAATTGCAGGGGAACAAACAGCTTGTCCTCAGGAAGGTTCCCGGGAGCTGAACCTTGATCAGCCACAATTTCAGAGACTAAATCAGACTCAATAGAAGAAATGATTATACCAGGAGGCAAAATACAAGCAGGATCTTCCTCCGAAGGAGGGCTGGCCATGAAGCTACGCGACAGTGCATCGGCCTTAATATTTTTAGACCCAGCCCTACAGCCCTATAGGTAACCAAAAAGTTGAATCTGGTAAAAAATAGCGCCCATCGAGCTTGTCTCGGGTTTAGCCTCCGGGCAGATTCTAGGAAAACCAGATTCTTGTAGTCGGTAAGGACCGTTACCTGGTGCCTAGCCCCCTCCAGGAAGTGGCGCCACTCTTCAAATGCCCATTTAATGGCTAAGAGTTCGCGGTTGCCAATATCATAGTTACTCTCAGTGGGCGAAAACTTCCTGGAGAAGTAGGCACAGGGACGGAGATGGGTGAGGGACCTGGTACCCTGGGACAAGGGAGTCAGAAGAGGGATAGCTAACTAGCAGGTCCTTCAGGGCGTTCGACAGACCCAACCTAAACTGGCACCTTAAGGCAGGGTCATTCCACCGGGAAGCTACGCACCACTTCCTAAAGTCAGCACAATACTCCTCAACAGGTCTCTTACCCTGACGTAAGGTCACCAGCTGACTCTCGGCAAAGGCAGTCCTGTCAGTCTCGTCATAAATGAGTCCGAGAGCAGAAAAGAAACGATCAATGGAGGAAAGTTCAGGGGCGTCAGGAGCCAAGGAGAAGGCCCACTCTTGGGGCCCTTCCTGGAGCCGGGACATAATTATACCCACCCGCTGGCTCTCAGAACCTGAGGAGTGAGGCTTTAAGCGAAAGTAGAGCCTACAACTCTCCCGAAAGGAGAGAAAAGACCTCCGGTCCCCTGAGAACCGGTCAGGCAACTTGAGGTGGGGTTCAAGAGGTGAGGTGAGGGGCACTACCATGGTAGCGTCAGGCTGGTTGACCCTCTTGAGCCAGGGCCTGTAGGGAGAGGCCCTGCATTTGCTGGGCCAGGGTCTCAAGGGGGTCCATAGTAGTGTCAGGGACCAGGGTAGACTAGGTATGGGCTTGTGATTATGTAATGAAAGGGATAGGGAAACGGACAAGTGAGCCCTAATCTACCCACCACTCTGTCCCTGCCTACTTGCAACGACCCGCCCTAGGCGACGGGGTACAACTGGGCGGCAGTCCCTACGCTCAGTAAGTGCACGAGACAAACAGACAAGGGTACACAAAGCTAAGGGAAATGGGGCAGTTGCCCACGGCAACATGGTGAGCAACAAGAGAGGTGAACGAGCCGAGTCAAACCAGGAGTGAACGAGGTACCAAACGCAGAGCAGGAGAGTAGTCAGTAAGCCAGGGTCAGTATGGAGCAGGATCAAATAGTTAGAAGCTGTAGCTGGGCCAGGAAACCACACGAGAAGAATCACAAGCAAAGGAGGAACAGGAAAGGCAGGTATAAATAGACAGAGGGCGGGAGCTAGCTCAGTCTGGCCAGGCAGCGATAGGCTCTCCCGCTCCTGAGCCTGCCCTCCTGAGTGGTGGAAGACGGAGTCCGTCCCAGAGACACAGACTCAGGTGCAGACTGATTACCTATGGGCGTATACACAGAAGTTGTGCCTGGCAGATCCATTCTTAATCATAGCTGGTTTCCCACAGCTCCGGGTTCCAATTTTTACCAGGTGACTTCCTCTAGCGAGGAAGGGTATGTTCACACGGCCTATTTTCGGGCCGTAAAGGCCCGAAAAATCAGAAGCAGAACACCTCCAAACATCTGCCCATTGATTTCAATGGGAAAAACAGTGTTCTGTTCCGACGGGGCGTGTTTTACACGGCCGTTTCAAAAAACGACCACGTAAAAAAATGCCCGCGAAAAAGTTCATGTTACTTCAGCCATTTTTGGAGCCGTTTTTCATAAACTATAGAAAAAAACGCGAGTTGCTAAAAAAAATAGTCTGAAAATCAAGAGCTGATTTTGTATTGTGTGCACATACCCTTAGTATGCCTAACCAGATTTACTACAGAGTGCTGGACATATTTTTTTCAAAGATTTCTACCTTTTGCATCTGTTGCCGACACAGAAAATATCCATGTCTAAGCGCACCAACAAGATTCCAGCGTGGCACAAGATAAATCTGTATGGTGTGCGGATCAAAGTTTTTCTTTTTTCTAATATTTCTACATTGACACCAGGCCTATGGCACCGCTGAGTCCCACACAGTAGCATGCTAAACACTGCAGAGTCCACTAATGACTGTTCTTATAAGATTCCCAAATATTTCACCATGCTTCCCGCTCGGGAGCATATAGTGAATCTGCACTCCGAAAATGGTAGAGTTGAAATTGATGAATTTAACTTAAAGGGGTTTTGCGCGCACCGAGCGGGTTTTCATACTAATGACTTATCCACACGATATTTCATCGGTAGATGATCGATGGGGGTCCGACACCTGGACCATGCACCGATCAGCAGGATGGAAAACTGCTTTGTGCCCGAAACAACCCCTATAAACTAGACTTCAGGGAGGCAATCTGTTTTTGTTTTTTTTTTATCCCCCCCCCTCCATCTGTTTTGCATGGATTTGAGACCAGAATGTCACCATCTAGGGTTGCTTGGAGCTGATGTGTGCTTGTATCTTGCAGAAAATTTTTAACTAAAGATGGCCATACATATAAAAAAAATTAACAATTTCTTCCCACTTGGCCAAGCGTGCCTGTTTAATTGGAAGAGGGGAATAAGCCATTATCAGACCCTTTGGGTAGCTGCTTCTTTCCGATGAGAACAAAGGATCGGTCATGTTGAAATCCAACATCCTCTGCTGTCGGGGGAGAGTCGGTATTAGATAATTGGCCAATGCTGACGCCCATCATGTAAAACAGGATCTTTTCAGAGACCGCGAGAGAGGTGGCGATCATGGAGCAGTGGGGAGAAGAGACATGTGATGTCCCATACTACGGGGAGAGGGGAGATAACCACATGTATGGAGTGATACACAAGCAGGAGAAAAACACTAGGAGCATGGTCATGTCTTACTGACTTACAGAAAAATGTCAGCTACAGATCGTATGTTAGTAAGAGATACAGCGTTCTGCAATTACATCATCGGCACACAATTTTTAAAGACTGGAAAAACACCCTTTTAATGGTCAACTTCTCGGAATATATGGACTGCAATGTGACAGCGTCTGATGTATGATATTCACACAAGGTGCTCAGAATAGATTTCGCTTCAGCTGTGGGCACTCAGCAGGGAGGTCACATCTCTGGTGTATGGACAACACGTGGGGGATATAGAAGCAGGAAAAAAAAAAATGGTGGAATTGCTTTTTTTTTCACCCCCCCCTCCCATTCCTAAATAATAGTAAAAAAAAGTAAATCAATAAGTCTCATGTAGCCATGATCACACCAAGGTAACAAGCCCACGTTTGGCTCCATCGACTGAAAAATAAAAAAGTCACAGCGCTTGAAATGCGGCGATGCAAAAACAAATTGAAAGAAAAGTGTCTTGTACAAAAGAAGTAAAACCCCAAAAATAAACCTTCACATATTTAGTATCACCGTAATCATACAGAACCATAGAATAAAAGTTACAAGCTATTTACACCACATTGGGTAACATTGTAGCTTTAAAACGCAAAAAACAATGGCAGAATTCCTTTTTATTTTTTTCTATTCCCCCAAAGCATGGATGTGGCCGCACACACTGACCATTCAAATTAACGGCAGATCTTGCAGACACTGAAGCGCCTAGGGAGAGTGTCAGGGACTGCAAGGGGTTAAGAAAGGATGGAACGGTTTAAAATAATGCCCAGGACCAGGATTGGTTAACAAGGGGTAAGAGGGGCGTGGTTAAGAAGATATAAGGCAGGGGTTTGGAGCAGAAAGCCCTCTTACCTTCAAGCTGCAGTGGAAGAAACACCTTTGCTGTTGCTGTGGAGATTCAGAGCGTGTTCTTTTCAAGAAGATGGCAGAAGAACTGTTGCGGAAGGTGGCACAGCGGGTAGCGTCGGAGGGACCTGCCTGGCTGGAATCCCTGTTGGAGGAAGGAGAGAAGCGAGGATCTGAGCGCGGCACGGAACAGTCGGGAGCGGCTACCCGAGGTAGGCCGCAGCGCGTTACACGCCCTCCGGTTCGACTGAGCCCTAGCCCCGTTGCTATGAGAGGTGCTGTGACTGCTGCACAGTCATGCGGTGGTCCCAGCAGGTCCCCTAGGCCTATGTCGACGGGCGCTTCGTCGGTCGACATAGTGCCCCCCTTCCCCCCGCCCACTCGTCGCGCTGGCGTCCTTCCCCCATGGCGGTAAGAGGGCGGCTGTTAAACCGGCACGGGCACGGTACAACCCGCCTCGAGCTGCTGATGCGGGCGCGGAGGCAGCGGTCGATTTTCGTGACAGTGGGGTGAATATGGCGGACACAGGTGATTGGTCCGACATGGTCGCTTACCATGCGGCATGTTCACAGGAGCTGGGACTTGCTTCCGGTACCTGTGTGCAGCCGGGGTCGGCGCCATCTTTCCCCGTGCTGTTCTCTGCGCAGCCAGATTTGGCGGCGGGGGGAACAGGGGCGGGACGTCCTGGCAGGCGCAGTGCGGCCAGGAAACAAGATGGCAGCTCACATAAAAAGAAGATGGCGGCG
This sequence comes from Rhinoderma darwinii, assembly GCF_050947455.1. Taxonomy (NCBI): domain Eukaryota; kingdom Metazoa; phylum Chordata; class Amphibia; order Anura; family Rhinodermatidae; genus Rhinoderma; species Rhinoderma darwinii. The sequence continues at coordinate 12,903,388 of NC_134697.1, forward strand.
GGTTCGGGGAAGCGGGCGGTGAGCAAGCAGCCCAGCCAGGGGGCGGGGGCTTCTGCGGTGCCTGTGGCTTCTCCACCCCGGTCCCCCCCGGGCCCCTGTCAGCATGGGTCAAGGCAAGGGGTGGAGTGTGCTAGGAAAGATAGGGTCGAGGGTGTTTTGGACTCGATTTGCCCTTCTCCTGCCTTGTCATCTTTTTCTCCTGCAGGTCCAAGGAGGGAGCGTTCCAGGCGAGGGAGGAAACGCCGGGCTGGAGGACATCGCCGGCACGGCCATCATAGACGTCGCAGATCAGGTGACGTGAAGAGGCGTGGTCGGCGGTATTCCTCATCTTCCAGCGATGGATTCTCCTCCTCGTCGGCGACGACGTCTGCATCATCAGGATCGTGGAGGAGGTCGTCGCGGAGATCATCACGGCCGCAGAGACGCAGTCGACGCCGGGAGGTGCAGCGCTTGTCGTGGATCAGGAGCAGCTGTCCCAGGTTGTCCCTCCCGCCGGGCCGGTGGAGGAGGTGCAGGCCGTGGTTTCAGTGCCGCGGCAAGTGGCTGAAGGACCCTCTGGAGTCGGTGGGACCTCTGGGAGCGGTGAGTCGGCCTGCGGTGACGCATGGCTTAATAAATCTAATGCAGCGGGTGCGGATTTGATTTCTGTTTTAAAAGCCGTGGTGGCTGGGTTAAAAGTGAATGAGGGAACGTCGTGTCCCTCGGTGCCACCAGAGGGAGCTATGCTCCCGTCTGAGAAAGAGAATGCTTTAGCTAGTTTGACGTTTAGAGATTCATTGTTTTGTGGAGTCGCTCCTCTCGGGACTCATTTGTCAGCGGAGATCAAGGACAAGATTTGGAGGAATGAATTTGTGGATATTTGGTCCTTGGTCTCGGTGGAGCAGGTGACTGTCGACAAGGAGCGGGGTTTTGAGAGAGGTTCAGATAGGAAAGCGAAAGTCGCAAAGACATTTGGCAACATGGTACAGTGTTACGCTACACTGGCTCATGTTATTTGCCAACGCTATCCTGGGAAAGGGGCCGAGTTGTTTGTCTATTTTGACACAATTTTCAGCGCCCACAGGCTGCACGGTGGTGCGGCCTGGTGGCGATATGATGAAGAATTTCGGCGTCGTTTGGCTTTGTCGCCTGATATTAGTTGGGCGACGAAGGCAACGGACGTGTGGTTGCAGCTTATCTTAGCGCAAGGGAGCAGGCAACAACGCCCCTTTCCCAGTGCGGCCGCAGCGCCGGGCCCCGCCCCTGGAGTTGCGGCCGCTAGGCCCACGGGTGCCTGTTGGCTCTACAACGAGGGCCACTGTCGTTTCTTTGCCACGTGCAAATTCCGACATGAATGCTCCATCTGTGGGGGCGCTCATGCGGCGCTCCGGTGTTTCCGGAGAGGTAAGCAGCCGGTTAAGGCACCTCCTTCCGGCGCAGCGGAGAACGCCGGTGAACGTTCTCGAGATGGGCCCATGGTTAGAGCGGTACCACAGGAGACGGGAAGCAGAGGTGCTCACTAGCGGGTTTTAGTTTGGTTTTGAGATTCCTTTTGAATATTCTGCGACATTGTCATTGGCTGACAATTTGAAGTCGATCAATGAGAATGTGGGCATTGCGCGGCTAAAATTGGCGAAAGAAGTGGAATTAGGGAGATTTCTAGGGCGGAGGCGGCGGTTTCGTATACGTCTTTCGATGTTGCAGTAAGGCTGGTACAGGCGGCTGGACAGGGGGCGTTGTTAGCTAAATCTGATATTGAAGCGGCCTTTCGTTTGCTGCCGGTTCATCCGGAGTGTTTTCACCTGCTGGGTTGTTGTTTAGATAAAGGGTTTTACGTTGATATGTGCCTTCCCATGGGTTGTTCAATATCATGCAGTTACTTTGAGATGTTTGCGTCATTTTTAGAATGGGTAGTTCGTTTGGAGTCAGGTTGTGACTCGGTCATTCATTATCTGGATGATTTTCTTTTTGTAGGCCCCGGGGGCTCTGGGTTGTGCAGCACGTTGCTGAGAGTGTTTCGACAGGTGATGTCGCGTTTTGGTGTACCTATTTCCGAAGATAAGACGGAAGGTCCGTTAACTGTTTTGTCATTTTTGGGTATCGAAATAGATAGCGAGCGGATGATTTTTCGCTTGCCCGATGAAAAATTGGCAAGGCTAGTGACGCAAGTTGACCAGGTCATGGGGTCGAAAAAAGTGACGTTAAAACAGTTACAGTCGTTAATGGGACTGCTGGTGTTTGCTTGTCGTATAATTCCAATGGGTCGTGTTTTTTCTAGGCGTTTGTCTTTAGCCACTAAAGGTATCTCGAAGCCGAATCATTTTATCCGGGTAACCTCTTGGATGAAGAAGGATTTGTTTGTCTGGCATTCGTTTTTGAGTTCGTTTAATGGGAGGTCGGTATGTCAGGACGCGGAGTTGTCTAATGTAGACTTGGAATTGTTTACGGATGCAGCCGGAAGTGATGGTTTTGGAGCAATTTTGGGCCGAAGTTGGTGTAGGTCCCCTTGGCCCTCTCATTGGAGTGAGTTGGGAGTTTTACGTAATTTGACGCTATTGGAATTGTTTCCTATTATAGTTGCAATAGAGTTGTGGGGTAGCGTGATGGTGAATAAGAGGATTGTATTTTGGACAGACAACATGGCGGTGGTGCATGCGGTGAACGGGTTGTCGTCTAGTTCATTGCCGGTATTAGCTTTATTAAGACGGTTGGTTTTGAAGTGTTTGCGTTTGAATGTGTGGTTTCGTGCAAAACATGTTCCGGGAGTCCGTAATGTGATGACTGATGCTTTGTCTCGTTCACAGATGTCCCGGTTTCGGGAATTGCACCCGGCAGCTTTGGCAGAAGGGGTGTCCCCCCCCCCCCCTTCACTTATGGGCCCTGGTCGAGGACAACTTATGAGGCTGTTGAGGGGTTCGGTGGTACCGGCGACTTGGAAGAGTCATTGCAGAGCGTGGGATCGGTGGTTGGAGATTGCGGGGAATAACTTCCCATCACAGGATGGGTGTCACCTGGACGTCACGTTAGCAAGTTTGGTACAAATACGTCAGGAAGGGGGTAGTGCGGCCACGGCGAGCAAGTTTTTAGCAGGGGTGGCCTTTATGTTAAAATTGTGGGGATGCAGAGATGTTACAAAAGAATTTGTAGTTCGGCAGTCTTTAAAAGGGTGGAAAAAAGAGGCGTGTTCCAGGGACACGAGGCGGCCAGTATCTTTTTCGCTTCTGGGTCGGCTTCTAGACGTTTTATGTTTTGTGTGTCGGGATGAATATGAAGTGTCCTTGTTCGGCGCGGCGTTTTCTTTGGCTTTCTTTGCCGCATTACGGGTTAGTGAGCTGGTTCCGCACAGCGTGGGTGCAAGCGGTGGTCTTCTCGGATTGGATGTAGTGACGTTGGGAGATTCTCTCAGGGTCTGTGTGCGGAGGTCAAAGACTGACATGGTAGGGAGGGGGGCTTGGCTGTCGATTGGGAGGATTGGGGGGCAGTATTGCCCGGTAAAATGGGTCCAGGAATTCGTGTTGGTCCGAGTGCCCGGGGCTCAATTCTTGATCCATCAGGATGGATCCGCAATGTCGCGTTTTCAATTTGAGGCGATTTTTAAGGCCGGTTTGAAGTACCTGGGTTTGCCACCGGGCGAGTTTGGTACACATTCGTTTAGGATAGGGGCGGCAACTGAGGCGGATGCTTTGGGCTTGGATTCAGCGGCTATCATGCGTCTGGGTAGATGGCGTTCTAATAGCTATAAGTCATATGTGCGACCTGATTTGGTTTTAAAGAGTGTGTAAGCTGGAAGTTTTCATAGTAAAAATATCCGAGTTATTGTCATTTATACGGACTGATTTGGCGCGTTTTCAGGACCTGTTCGCCCGTTGCGTGGTAGTTTGGTCCGAGATAGTGGCGCGCACGGTGTGGCGAGGAGCGAGGAACATGGCAGCGTTGGAGAGAGTGCGCAGGCTAATTAATGTGCGGGTGTCGCGGTTCATTCGCTCTATAGGGGGGATCGGGTTGCGACACCAATCCCTGGAGGGGGATAATGCAGATTTGCTGGCGCCGGATGGAGTGCATCTGAATGATATCGGGCTCGATATCTTTTTATTGGACCTCTTGGATGGTGCCGAGAGAGGGTTGGCGTTGCTTGGTGGGGGTGGTCGGGGGACTGAGTAGGTTTCTCAGTTCCCCCTTCTTGGCGGAAAGTACGGCAGATGAAGACGGAGGTAGCACCCTACATGCCTGATGGAGACAGGGAGCATCGGCATTTCAGGAGAAGGAGAGAAAAATAAATATATATATATATATATGTCTTCATGCCGATGTTTGTAAATAAGAATAAAGCTGTGGCCACTTCCACATTTCCATAAAGAAGGTGTTGGTGTGTTAATTCAAAGAAGGATGGTTAAGGTCCTGGGCAGGTAAAGTGGATAATGGGTCCTTGCAGTCTTGCAGACACTGAAGCGCCTAGGGAGAGTGTCAGGGACTGCAAGGGGTTAAGAAAGGATGGAACGGTTTAAAATAATGCCCAGGACCAGGATTGGTTAACAAGGGGTAAGAGGGGCGTGGTTAAGAAGATATAAGGCAGGGGTTTGGAGCAGAAAGCCCTCTTACCTTCAAGCTGCAGTGGAAGAAACACCCGCCCTCCCTCCCCTGGTGGTTTTGGTTTTTGTTTTTTGAAAAAAAAATTCTACGGTTATATTCTTGTTCTGGCGTTTTTCTGTTTTTTTCGTAGATGTCACAGCTGGCGGAAAGTACGGCAGATGAAGACGGAGGTAGCACCCTACATGCCTGATGGAGACAGGGAGCATCGGCATTTCAGGAGAAGGAGAGAAAAATAAATATATATATATATGTCTTCATGCCGATGTTTGTAAATAAGAATAAAGCTGTGGCCACTTCCACATTTCCATAAAGAAAGTGTTGGTGTGTTAATTCACAGAAGGATGGTTAAGGTCCTGGGCAGGTAAAGTGGATAATGGGTCCTTGCAGTCATGAAATTCATGGTTACACCGAGTCGGCCAGTGCAGGAGCTGGTGTTTCCTGACTATTTGGAGTCATGTTCCGAATGTCTACGACTACAGTGGCCTAAAGGCAAATTCACATGGGGCAAATTTGGGCAAATTTCCCATTTATCTGAATTTGGTTTTGCAGAAATCCGTTCTGCGGTAACCACCCCATTCCCATGTATGGAACAATTTTATTTTTTTTGTTTCTGCAATGAATCCGCTGCGTGTAAACAAAGTCGATAACCACTGTTGTATTCTGTATTACACTCTTTAAGACCAGATTGTCAGTTTTTTGTAGTGTTTTTTGTCCTTTTATGTCCAGGGCTGAATACTAAAAGTATAAAGAAGAGACTTTCTAATATACAGATACGTACATAGCCAAATGGGGTAACTAAACAGCAACACACAATATATGTTTACAGCTCCTGGAATGCCAAGGCGGCGGGCTGAACCCTTCAGAGAGTTGCTCTCCTGGGCAATCCGTTTGTCCCCTGTTTAGGCTCGGTTCACACCTGTCGTTTGGCTTCTGTTTATAACTGAAGCTAAAATGCTATGACCGATTAGTCACATGACGGACCCCATTGACTTTTAATAGGGTCCATCAACCAAGGTATTCGTCATTTGGACAGAAAAAAAAACTGCATGAAGCGCTATTTTTTTTTTGTCAAATGTGTCGAATCTGCAACAGATGTGAACATAGCCTTATATATGGTTCATACACAACGAGGGAGGTTCATAAACAACCGCTTATAGTTATAAAGTGTAAAAATAGAATCCGTGTTAAAAACCTCATGAAGTTTTCATTGAATTCAGGAAGTGGCTAAAGAAGTGTTTGGCTATAAAAAGGCTGCATCGGTGTATTGTTTTTTTTTATACCTTCTCTAATTCAGTCTTTTAGGCCGAGTTCCCACGTAGCGTAAACGCTGCAGAATTTCTGCAACGGAATTGTGTGTGGAAATTCCGCAGCATTTACAGTAGCAGCAAAGTGGATGAGATTTAGTAAGTCTCATGCCCGCGCTCCGGAAATAAAACGCAGCGTAAACGTTAATAAATTTACCTGCGGTGCCGAATTTAATTCCGCAGTATGTCAATTTATGCTGCGTTTTCCATTGCGCGTTTTCCCTATTGAATTCAAAGGGGATGCAAAACCCGCAACAAAAAGCCAAGTGTTGTGACTTCTGCGGCGTAATCGTAGCGATTCCGCCGCAAAAATCACAACTACAGGAAATTTAAAAAATTCATACTTACCCAGAATGCCCTCCTTCTTCCTACAGTCCGGCCTCCTGGGATGACTTTTCAGCCAATTACAGGCTGCAGCGTCACATGGCCACGTCATATTAGGAGGCCGGACTACACGCAGAGAAGACAGAGGGGGTAAGTGTGAACGGCTTTCTTCCGCAGCGGATATTCTGTTGGAAAAACCATGGTGCGGTGCGATTTTTCAGACTGGATGTACTGCGGGTTCCAGGTCGGACATACTGCGCATTGTATCCGCCCTGTGGGAACCTGGCCTAAAGTGTGCTGTTTTTTAAAATTACATCATCTTTTAACTGTTTGCCACATTTAAAAATCGTTTATATTTCCATTAGCCACACCGCCTTTTTCTGACTTAAAAAAAAATTCCGACTAGTCGTAGCTGGACACATTTCTGGCGCAACTTCCTGCAATAATCTGGCTCAAATCTTGTGCACCATTTTTTTATTTATATTTCATTTTTTTGTATTCTGGTGAAAAATGCTTTTAGGGTATGTTTACATGAGTCGTTTTTTGTGCCGGTTTTTGTCACCGTTACGGTAATCGCAGCTAAACTGTCATTTTTGTCAAAACGGGTTTTTGCCGCGAATACAGAAATGGTGCCACATACCGCCATATATAAACATACCCTTACTCTCTATATAGCTGGGATTACACAATGCGGTCACAATGTGTTGTTTTTTAACGCGACTGCAAAAAAACACATTTTGACCTCACCGTGGGAATTCAATCTGTGGGCGAAACGTATGTGTAGTATCCAGTTCACACTGAGTTTTTTTATGCTGAAACCGTGCCAAAAAACGTCAGAAAAAGCCTCCTATTGATTTCAATGGGAGGCGGAGGCGTTTTTTCCGGTAAAATCGTTTGGATTCAGTTGACTTTCATCTCTTGTGTATGGGGACCTTAAAGGGGTTATGTGGGGACCAAAAATTATTAGCAGTGAAGTCCCTGCAGTATGTGAGTACACGCGCTAATATACATTCCGGTCCCCCGTCGCGCTGATTCTGGGATTTTCATAGATTTTTATAGCGCTGCCGGTGGACCGGATATCTAGTTGTACAGTCTTCTGTGATGACAATAAGATTTTTCATCATGTGACCGACCCCGCTGTACTCTATGTACAAGCAGTAGCAGTAATACGTATAGCGATTACATAGAGTACAACGGGGCCAGTTACATGACAAAGAGTCGTTTCATCATCAAAGAAGACTGTGCAACTAGACTTCCGGTCCCCCGGCAGCGCTATAAATCCTATGAAAATCAGAGAGTAAGGCTGGGTTCACACGACCTATTTTCAGGCGTAAACGAGGCATATTATGCCTCGTTTTACGCCTGAAAATAGGGCTACAATACGTCGGCAAACATCTGCCCATTCACTTGAATGGGTTTGCCGACGTATTGTGCAGACGACCTGTAATTTAAGGGTATGTTCACACGGCAGCGTCCGTTACGGCTGAAATTACGGGGCTGTTTTCAGGAGAAAACAGCTCCGTAATTTCAGCTGTAATGGCATGTTGAGGCGCTGTTTGCTGCGTCCATTATGGACGTAAATGGAGCTGTTTTTCCAGGGAGTCCATGGAAAACGGCTCCATTTACGTCTGAAGAAGTGACAGGCACTTCTTTGACGCGGCCGTCTTTTTTACGCCCCGCCTTTTGACAGCGGGACGTAAAAAAACTGACCGTCGGCACAGAACATCGTAATACCCATTCAAATGAATAGGCAGATGTTTGCCGATGCTATTGAGCCGCATTTTCGGACGTAATTCGGGGCTAAAACACTCGAATTACGTTCGTAAATAGTTTGTGTGAACCCAGCCTAAGAGAAGATGAAACGGTTTCCCGGCTCAGCCTGGATTTAACCCTTGCAGGGACTATTAGGGTATGTTCACACGCACTGTTTTCAGACGTAATTCGGGCGTTTTACACCTCGAATTACTCCTGAAAAAACGCCCCTAATACGCCTACAAACATCTGCCCATTACTTTCAATGGGAATTACGATGTTCTGTTCCCACGAGCCTTTATTTTACGCGTCGCTCTCAAAATAGGGTGCGTAAAATGGTGGCTCGTCAAAAGAAGTGCAGGACCTTTCTTGGGACGTTTTTGGAGGCGTTTTTCATTGACTCCATTGAAAAACAGCTCCAAAAACGCAAGTTGTTAAAAAAAAGTCTGAAAATCAGGAGCTGTTGTCGCATGAAAACAGCTCCGTATTTTCAGAACTTTTTTGCTCACTGCGTGTGAACATAGTCTTAGGGTATGTTCACACGCTAGACAAAAAAGTCTCAAAATTCGGAGCTGTTTTCATGCGAAAACAGCTCTTGATTTCCAGACATTTTTGTAACAACTCGCGTTTTTCGCTGCGTATTTTACGGCCGTTTTTGTAGCTCTTTTTCAATGGAGTCAATGAAAAACGCCGCCAAAAACGTCCCGAGAAGTGTCCTCCACTTCTTTTGACGAGCTGTCATTTTACACCTCGTGGGAACAGAACACCCTAAAACCCATTGCAAGCAATGGGCAGATGTTTGTAGGTGTAATGGTGCCGTTTTTTCAGGCGTAATTCGAGGCGTAAAACTCCCCAATTACGTCTGAAACCACTGCGTGTGAACACACCCTTATGCAACAAAGGGGAGGAGACTGCAAACTGAGATAAGGCGGCTGTGGGAGGACCAATTAGGATGAGGTACATGCAAGGCATTATGGGGCTTGTAGGAAACAGTCCTAGTTCTGTCAGGCGTGCCTCCTCTGGATCGCTTCCACCTTTTCTAAAGTTTAGCTCAGGACACCAGCAGCAGAAGGAGCCAGACATGAGATAAAAGGTAACTGCGCACAACAAGATTCAGTGTTAACCCTTCCTGTGCAGATTTCTAGCAGTTCTGGAGTTTGTCAGTAAAATCTGTGGTGGGATAACCCGTTTAATGGGAGCAGAATGAAGGCAGACCTGGGGCCTTTATTATGTCCCCGGGCTGCCATGACAACCATCAGCACCCCTCGATCGCAGGGGAGGGGGGACGATTGGCTGTCGGTGGGGGCTCCTTTTAACAGCTTATATGCCACGGTCGCTATTGACCGCAACATCTAAGTGGTTAAATGGCCAGGATCAGAGTTCTCTCGGTTCCTGCCCGTCAGTGCAAGGTGTCAGCTGTAAAACTCAGCTGACACCTGCAGCGTATGGAGCTGTATCACACATGATAGGCTTAGATACACTGCTCAGCAGACAGTATCATGCACGATAGGCTTACATACACTGCTCAGCAGACCGTATCACGCACGATAGGCTTAGATACACTGCTCAGCAGACAGTATCACACTCGATAGGCTTAGATACACTGCTCAGCAGAGTATCGCACACTATAGGCTTAGATACACTGTTCAGCAGATAGTATTACACACGATAGGCTTAGATACACTGCCCAGTAGACAGTATCACCCATGATCGGCTTGGATACACTGCTAAGCAGACAGTATCACGCAGGATAGGCTTAGATACACTGCTCAGCAGACTATCACACACGATAGGCTTAGATACACTGCTCAGCAGACCGTATCACACACGATAGGCTTAGATACACTGCTCAGCAGACCGTATCACACACGATAGGCTTAGATAACTTATACTCCGCAGGGAAAAGACTAAGGCTATGTTCACACGGAGTATTTTGGGGAGGAATATCTGCCTCAAAATTCTGTTTGGAACTTTGAGGCAGATATTCCTCTCCCTGCACGCCGATTTTCGCGGCAATTATCGCGCCATTTTTCGCCCGCGGCCATTGAGCGCCGCGGGCATAAAACAGCGAGAAATACGCTTTCTCCTGCCTCCCATTGAAGTCAATGGGAGGTCGGAGGCGGAAGCGCCCGAAGATAGGGCATGTCGCTTCTTTTTCCCGCGAGGCAGTTTTACTGCTCGCGGGAAAAAGACGCCGACGCCTCCCATTGAAATCAATGGGAGGCGTTCTCGGGCCGTTTCTGCCGAGTTTTGCGACGCGGTTTCCGCGTCAAAAAACTCGGCAAAATACCCCGTGTGAACATAGCCTAGACCAGCATTTAACGTGAAAAACCATTGCAGTCTCCGTGGTGCTGATATACACAATACAAGCAGACTGCTGCCATTATCGTACACGTCGCACGACATATGAGAGGTGTGATGGATGGTCAAATTGCTTATGTTCTCTGTATTAAACTACACTATGAATTATCAAGCAGGATGCCGGATTATGAAGATATGTATTCTCCATTTTGTAATGATCTCTTTCTGGTACTGCTTGAATCACAAGGGAATAAGTTATTACTTTGTGTTCTTCTTCATGGCCTTCAATACTGGTAGATAGGAGTCTGGCAGAACGCCTAGACCTGAAATAATCATCATATTTCCAATTAATTCTTTATCTCAGTATTTCATACACATATATGAAATCATCACATAGCCTTATGAAAACCTCCTACATTTCTATTGTTTGTAGGCCAGGATTTGCAGGTGTTAGAAAGATCACGTGACCTCAGTGGGAAGGTACCCTATGACGTATTTTCAGTCTACGTGTAAAATGTTATGATTGGTTGTTCCATGAGAGGTAACACCCTGGTTAGAGGGTACGCCCTGAGGGTATATTAACCTATGTATCTTGATAATAAATGAGAATATTGATTGAGACGACAGATTGCTATTGTCTTTATTGATCTCCCGGTGCACTGCTGATACTTCAATTACCATATTTGAATACCACCTGACAAAGCAGAGGGAGCCCATTAGAGCACCCATCCCAAAAGGTGCTACCTGGAAGGGGTTTCTAGTGACGGTCTCACAGATCAGGGACGCTACAGATAGTTGTTTAGGGAACTGTCAATAGTTACTGCAGTTGCCTCTCATACGTCGTGCAAGATACAAGTAATAAGAGCTTAAACGAGAACGGCAGCAGTCTGCTTGTATTGTGTATATCAGCACCACGGAGACTGCAATTGTTTGTCACGTGGGACGCTGGTTTAGTGTTGTCCCTGCGAAGTGTACATTATATGCGGATTAGTGGAACGTTGTATAGATGTAGACACTGCACCAATACATCATAATAGAATGTTAGTCAAAGACAAATAATAAATATTTGACTAGTTCACCACATAAATTTTATATATAGATATATTTTATCTTGGACTACACGCATAGCCATCTTTATCTTGATTTTCAACGTATAAGGCGTCGTTCACATCTGCGTCAGGGCTTCGTTCATAGGTTCCATCTGTTTGTCACCGTTGTGTAAGGGTATGTTCACACACACTAATTACGGACTTAATTCGGGCATTTTGCCCCGAATTACGTCCGAAAAATGCGCCTCGATAGTGTTGACAAACATCTGCCCATTGAAAGCAATGAGCTGACGTTTGTCTGTTCACACGAGGCGTATATTTACGCGCCGCTGTTAAATGACGGCGCGTAAATGGACGCCCGCGTCAAAGAAGTGACCTGTCACTTCTTGGGGCGTAATTGGAGCCGTTATTCATTGACTCCAATGAAAAGCAGCGCCAATTACGTCCGTAATGGACGCGGCGTTCAAGCGCCTGCACATGCCGGTACGGCTGAAATTACGGGGATCTTTTCTCCTGAAAACATCCCCGTAATTTCAGCTGTTACGGACGCTGCCGTGTGAACATACCCTAAGGGTATGTGCACACGATAGCAGGCATTTACGTCTGAAAAGACAGACTGTTTCAGGAGAAAACAGCTGCCTCGTTTCAGACGTAAATGCTCCTCCTCGCATTTTGCGAGGCTTCTCTGACAGCCGTAAATTTTGAGCTGCTCTTCATTGAGTTCAATGAAGAACGGCTCAAATTACGTCTGAAAGAAGTGTCCTGCATATAATGTATATAAGTGTCCCGCATATAATGTATATAAGTGTCCCGCATATAATGTATATAAGTGTCCCGCATATAATGTATATAAGTGTCCCGCATATAATGTATAGAAGTGTCCCGCATATAATGTATAGAAGTGTCCCGCATATAATGTATAGAAGTGTCCCGCATATAATGTATAGAAGTGTCCCGCATATAATGTATAGAAGTGTCCCGCATATAATGTATAGAAGTGTCCCGCATATAATGTATAGAAGTGTCCCGCATATAATGTATAGAAGTGTCCCGCATATAATGTATAGAAGTGTCCCGCATATAATGTATAGAAGTGTCCCGCATATAATGTATAGAAGTGTCCCGCATATAATGTATAGAAGTGTCCCGCATATAATGTATAGAAGTGTCCCGCATATAATGTATAGAAGTGTCCCGCATATAATGTATATAAGTGTCCCGCATATAATGTATAGTGTCCCGCATATAATGTATATAAGTGTCCCGCATATAATGTATATAAGTGTCCCGCATATAATGTATATAAGTGTCCCGCATATAATGTATATAAGTGTCCCGCATATAATGTATATAAGTGTCCCGCATATAATGTATATAAGTGTCCCGCATATAATGTATATGTGTCCCGCATATAATGTATATAAGTGTCCCGCATATAATGTATATAAGTGTCCCGCATATAATGTATATAAGTGTCCCGCATATAATGTATATAAGTGTCCCGCATATAATGTATATAAGTGTCCCGCATATAATGTATATAAGTGTCCCGCATATAATGTATATAAGTGTCCCGCATATAATGTATATAAGTGTCCCGCATATAATGTATATAAGTGTCCTGCACTTCTTTTGACGAGGCAGTCATTTTACACGTCGTCGTTTGACAGCTGTCAAACGACGACTCGTAAATTACAGGTCGTCTGCACAGTACGTCGGCAAACCCATTCAAATGAATGGACAGATGTTTGCCGACGTATTATAGCCTTATTTTCAGACGTAAAACGAGGCATAATACGCCTCGTTTACGTCTGAAAATAGGTCGTGTGAACCCAGCCTTTGGGTTACGTCGTTTTGATGGAATGAATACCGTAGTCGACTGCTCTATTCATTCCGTCAAAATGACGGAACCCTTACACAACGGTGACAAACTGAAACCATTTGCACCGGATCCGTCACCATTTAAATCAATAGTGATGCAAACGGAAAGCTATGGTTTACGTTAGTTTCAGTCAGGGTTCCATTCATAGGTTCCCCTGACGGAAAGCTCCCACAGAACCCATGAACAGAGTCCTGACACCGATGTGAACGAAGCCTTAATTACACAGTGGCAAGAAACTGGAACTTGACTTTTTCAATGGCTTTTGTTGTGTGAGATCACGCTGCAGCAAGTTATCAGAGTCACGATAACGGCGAGTTCACACAGAGTTTTTTGACGCAGAAAACGCGCTGCAAGACGCACCAAAAAAACGTCCGAAAATGCCTCCCATTGATTTCAATGGGAAGCGGAGGCGTTTTTCCCCGCATGCGGAAATACTGGCTCGCGGGAAAAAGAAGGGACATATTATGATTGCGGCGATACCATATATATATTCTAGCATAGATTTTTTGCATTTTTAAATTTACATTTGTTCACTATGCGATGTGATTTAATATGTTAACTTTATTCTAAGGGTCGGTACGATTATGCCAATATCAAATATGTATATATTTTTTTATGATTTACTACGTTTGCACATTAAAAACCCTTTTAAAAGTTGGATAACCACTTTAATAATTTTTTTTATCCATCTAAAAACATTGAAACCTGTCACTTATCGCCCCCTTCCTCTAGATATGTCAGCCAAAGAATAAAAAGATATGAAGTTATCGGCGGACTTGTTCGCCTTGTGTCCACGTAGCTATAAGGTTTCCACTAGAGAATTGTAGCAGTGCGGCTACTAAGGGGCAGGATTTGGACCCAGAATGTTATATTTAAAAGGAATGTTACGAGAGAAAATGTCCTTTCTCCTTATTTATTAGGCAAGAAATCTGGAAAAAGATCTGGGTTGCTGGAGTTTGTCACGGACACTGGGTTTGTGGACCCACTAGGCCGCTCCGCCGGAGAGGCAGCTGACCAGGTCACAGTCTATGTGAAAGTAAGATGGCAGACAGTAATGCTTAGGTACCTGAAATAGTCCGGGCGGTGGCTGTGGCTTCAGCACGGATGGAGGCAGGTGCGGAAAATGGCGCCAGACGTGGCGGGCAGTATCCGAAGAGCAGATGGCACTTGACGTGGCAGATGGCACTTGAACACGGGTAGGCACAGGAACAATGCGGAATACAGGAACGGTAACAGGGCACGGGTAACAGCTGGAACGGGAGACACTAAGGGACCATTTGCGAGACAGACAGGGAAAACTAACAACGCTCAGGCAAGGATCAGAAGGGCTGGGGCATTCTTATAGAGCAGGAAATCATGTGAGTTAATGAACATTGTTTTCATGTGCGCGCGCTGGCCCTATAAGAGCGGGCGCGAGCGTGCGCGCGCACCCTACGGGACCCAGCCGGACGGAGCGGAAGTGAGCGCTGGCATCTCCTAGGAGGGAGACGGAGGCCAGCGCTCACAGATCCATGGCTGCGGGCGTCGGGAGGTGAGTGAACCCGACGGCCTGCGGCCATGGGCGCTACAGAGTTGAAGATAAAAGTAAAAGTTTCACTCCGTCTTCAGGACAGTCCAGGGTTTGGGCTCTGCCTTATGAGTCTCATTAGCTGCCAGCTGTGAAGGCTTCTTTAAGAAAGGGGATAGATATTTACACAGATCTCCCAGTCTGGAGAATATGCATTGCCAGCCTGTGGGAGTCAAAAGTTTCTGGTAAGGACACATGTTTGTTGTGAGGTGCTGGGCAGAAGGCCTTTCACCCTGATAGCTAGAGAAGCTGTATGTTTAGTTAACCCTTATGCACACTACCGTGTGTGCCGTCCGAGTCCCGTCAGTGATCCGAGGAAAGATAAGCCATGTTCTTGTACTGACGGGGTAGGGAGCCCTAATCTACCCGCCACTCAGTCCCTGCCTACTTGCAACGTCCCTACTCTCACTATGTGCACGACAGACAGACAAGGGTACAAAGAAGATCAGGGAAAAGGGGCAGATGCCCACGGCGACACCGTGCGCTACAAGAGTAGTGAACGAGCCGAGTCAAACTAGGAGTGTACGAGGTACCAAACGCAGAGCAAGAGAGTAGTCAGTAAAGCCAGGGTCAATATGAAGCAGAGGACAAATAGTACAAGCAGCAGAGCCAGGAAACAAGCAGAATCACAGGCAAAGGAGAAGCAGGAAATGAAGGTATAAATAGACAGAGGGCGGGAGCTAGCTCCGTCTGGCCAGGCTGTGATAAGCTCTCCCACTCCTCAGCCTCCCAGCCTGAGTGGTAGAAGAAGGAGTCACTCTATCAGACTTAGGAGCAGGTGCAGACTGAGTAACCACGGGCGTCGACACAGAAGCAGTGTCTGGCAGATACTTTACAGTTCTATCTTTCCTTGGATCAGAGACTCAGACAATTTTTCACGGAACCGATTCACCCGCTAAAGTGAATGGATCCGTGAAAACTATCGGGTGCCACTCGGATGCCGTCAAAAACGGCCCGAGAGGCACAACGGTCGCGTGTTAGAGACTGGACGGCCTAGGGTTTATTTTGAACTGTTTTGTAAAACCACTTTTCATGTATGAAGACAATAAAGCTGGTTGCAGCCAGTTTCAAACCGAATTCACGGGGTTGGAATGAAAATATTCAAGTGTGCCAACCATCTTGACCCCAGAGATAGCGATCCTGTGATCTAACTTACCCCAAGTTGTCACAGCATGCAATGTTTTTTTGTGCTGTGCACCCTTTATCTGAGCTGATGATTCGCAACCAAAGGAAATGGTTGCGAGCCGAAGCTGTGACATTGTGAGTTCTGAAATTCTTTTTTAACCACTTTGGTTTACTGACTTGTCTAGTATAAAGGCAGCTGCAGCCTCAAGATGAGTCATGTCACAGAGCTGCGGGGTCTAACTGGTCCCAAATTGTGACAAATGTCATAGTACACGTTTTAATTTAAAATGGAACTGGTTATTAAAGGGGTATTCCCATCTTGAAGAGAAATTCCACTAAAATTGTCATCATTAATAAAATGTGGGCTGTGGAAATGCCATCAATCATGATAGGAATTCCTATTTAAAGGGGTCGTCCCATCAGGACAACCCCTGTCCACATGCCCAATATGCCCTCAGTGGTTGCTACAGGCAAATACTATAACAAATATATTTTTTTTTACAGAATCCGTATTATTTAAAATTCTGTATAACCCTTCTAGCAGTCTTGGGGCTCAGGCACACGGCCGCATTAGGCCTCATTTACACACACAATTTTTCCAGCTTTTTTTAAACAGTTGTAAAAAACACCATGAATTTCAAGCATTTATAGTGGCGTTTTTTTTATTTTCCAACGTTTTGAACATGTGGAAAAAAAACACCAAAGCTAAAGTATGCTGCAAATTGAGAAAAAAAAAATGACACTGAGCCCAAAAACAACAAAAACCAAAGCACTGTGTATGTAGGTTTTCTCATTTTACTATTGGCTGCAGAAACCATGTTTGCTACTAGGACAGCGTCAGGCTCTGCATGGACCCGCACTGATGCCCGGCACCTTCTCGTGTAGCGATGGCAGGGTCCGGCAGCGCAGCCGCGTACAACTGCCCGCCAGCCCTCCATCCATAAGGGCCAAGAAGGAGAACAGCAAACTCAACACTCACACGAGGAATGCACACAATACATCACAACATGTAAATAACACACAAACTAGCATAAGTAACTCCGCCTACTAGCATAAAGCCTATATTTTCTCTTTTAAAGGGGGGCTGCGAAACACCTTTTAAGAAGAAGGGGGGAGAAGAAGTCAGGCCAATATTTACCTTTTTAAATTTAAAGGAAAGGTGCCTCTTGCAGTTAGGGAGTTTCGCCCAATGCTAGGAACTACAAGCCCTAAATAAAACCCTGAAAAGCAACTGTTAAGCCAATAATATAGGTTTGCCAATCCACAATGGGTCTAGGTTATGTTTCCTCCACCTCCCGACCATATACAATGCATTTGGAAAGTCTTCATACCCTTTACATTTTTTTCAGGTTTTGTTATGTTAAGGCCTTGGGCTAAAATAAAATTGATTTTTTTTTCCCCCATCATTCTGCACTCAATACCCCATAATGACAAAGTGAAGACAGGATGTTATTAGTCTTTGCTAATTTATTAAAAGGGGGGCGTGGCTAGCGCTGAGACAGAGAGGACGTGCATTTATGGGGCTCCAGAGACTCAGCAAAGAATAACCCACATCCCCTGGCCAAGCAGTCGCACCTGCATCATACAAACCTCCAGTCGGTGCCGCCGACCTGCGGGACCCAGTGCCGGTGAGATTGGAGTCAGTATACCGACTTCTGCCATTGAAGCCTTTGAAGCCGCGGTCTAAATTTCCGGCCGGCCCAGTAGCGATCTTAGTTCCGGAACAGAGGAACAAAGGAAGTGACTACATCATCAATCGCACCTGCACCGTACGTCAAATTAGATGGTACCGCCGACCTGTGGGATCCAGTGCCGGTGAGTTCGGAGTTATTATACTGATTTTTGCCGTTGCGGCCTAGCGGCGCAACTGAAGCCGTGGACTAAATTTCCGGCCGGCCCCAGACACGATCTCCGTTTTGGTGCAGAGGAATAGAGGAAGTGACCACAGCATCACTATCGCAGCAAAGCGACACTACTGAGGCCACGGTCTAGAGCTGCAAACAGCAGCTAATCGCTAGGTCACAGCAACAATACCAGCAGTGCAAAGGAATAATCTCCCGTTATAACAGAGGACAAACTGGCAAGTCATATTTCCCTGCCTTCTAGCCTGTGGGAAGGTGTACAGATAAAATGTGAAAACAGGAGTCATTTACTAGTATTGCGACAGCAACAATCCCCCCCCCCCTCACACTTTGTATGCAATAATAAATAAAAAAAAATAAAATAAATAAAAGCCTTCCGATATAAGGAAAATTTTGACCGCACAGGTTTTTTACAGACATTATTGGAAGTAGGCCATGAAAATTAAAATCTAAGTGTTTTCAAAGAAAATGTAGGTTTAGCTAATTTTTTCTCATTTCCGCAAGGACTGAAGGAGAAAAAGCACAGAAAAATTTGAAAAGCAATTTCTCCCGAGTAAAACAATACCCCACATGTGGTAATAACCGGCTGTTTGGACACACGGCAGGGCTTAGAAGGGAAAGAGCACTATTTGGCTTTTGGAGATCACATTTAGCAGGAATGGTTTGCAGAGGCCAGGTCGCATTTGCAGAGCCCCTGAGGGGACAAAACAATGAAAACGGCCAAAAAGTGACACCATTTAGGAAACTACACCTCTTGAGGAATTAATCTAGGGTGTAGTTAGCATTTTGACCCCACAGATGATTCATAGAATTTATCAGAATTGGGCAGTGAAAATAAAAACAATCCTTTTTCTTCAATAAGACGTAGCTTTAGCACAAAATTTTTCATTTTCTCAGCAAATAAAGGAAAAAAAGAACCCAACCTTTGTAAAGCAATTTCTCCCGAGTACGGCAATACCCCATATGTGGTCATAAACTGCTGTTTGGGCACACGGCAGGGCTCAGAAGGGAAGGAGCGCCATTTGGAGTACAGATGTTGCTGGATTGGTTTCTGGGCGCCTGTGGGCCCAAAACAGTGGAAACCCCCCAGAAGTGACCCAATTTTGGAAACAACACCCTCAATGCATATACCTAGGGGTGTAGTGAGCATTTTAACCCTGCAGATGTTTTGTAGAAATTAGTGTGCACTCGATGTTGCAGAGTGAAAATGGGATTTTTTCCATAGATATGCCAATATGTGGTGCCCAGCTTGTGCCACCATAACAAGACAGCTCTCTAATTATTATGCAGTGTTTCCCGGTTTTAGAAACACCCTACATGGGGCACTAATCTTTTGCCTGGACATTTGACAGGGCTCAGGAGTGAGAGAGAACCATGTAAAATTGAGGCTTAATTTGGCGATTTACAAAGTATTGGTTCACAACTGCAGAGGCTCAGATGTGAAATAATAAAAAGAAACCCCTGAGAAGTGACCCCATTTGGAAACTACACCCTTCAAGGCATTTATTAAGGGGTGTAGTGAGCATTTTCACCCCACAGGTCTTTTCCATAAATGATTGCACTGCGGATGGTGCAAATTAAAAATTTTATATTTTTCCCTAGATATGCCATTCAGTGACAAATATGTCATGCCCAGCTTATGCGACTGGAGACGCAAACCCCAAATATTGTTAAAAGGGTTCTCCCGGGTATGACTATGCCATATATGTGGAAGGAAGCTGTTTTGACACATTGTAGGGTTCGGAGCCGAGGGAGCGCCATTTGCCTTTTGGAGAGTGGATTTTGCTTGGTAGTAGATTTGTTTGAGTATTGCTGGTGTTTCCGTTTATAATGTGGGGGTACATGTAAGCCGGGCAGAGTATATAAGGGGCATAGTCAGGTAATATAATAATGGGGTAAAAAAACAATAAAATAATACATAGATGTGTGTTACGCTGTGACACAATCCTTTCTGCACAGGCCAGTGTCGCACTGATATATGGCGTCCTTTATTATCCCCCTTTTGGTCCACACTCCGCACCTTTGCAGTTTGGGGAATTTTCCTGGGAAAGTGTTGTCCTGGTATAATACGGGCACCGTCGCTTCCAGTGGATAGGTTTGGGCCGTCCCTTTCCTAGTTCCCTAATTTTAGGTCCTTGATAAATCACCTCTTCAAACAGAAGAAATGTTCCCCACGGGCACAACTGCATATTTTTTATTTCCTGACTTATTGGAGCCTAGACGTAGCGGTATGAGGGCTGTTTTTTTGCGGGACGAGCTGTAGTTATTATTGGTACCATTTTGGGGTACATGCGACTTTTTGATCACCTTTTATACTATTTTTTGGGAGGCCAGGTAAACAAAAAACCGCAATTCTGGCATAGTTTTTTTTAGTTTGTTTTATACAGCGTTCACCGTGCGTTATAAACTACATGTTCACGTTATTCTGCGGGTCAGTACGATTCCGGCGATAGCTAATTTATAGCACTTTTTTATGTTTTACAACTTTTTGCACAATAAAATGACTTTTGTAAAAAATTTATTTTTTCTGTCGCCAAGTTGTGAGAACCATAACTTTTAAATTTTTTTGTTGACGGAGATGTATGAGGGCTTGTTTTTTGCGAGACAAGGTATAGTTTTTATAGGTACCATTTTTGGATACGTGCGACTTTTTGATCACTTTTTATTCCAATATTTGTAGGGCAAAGTGACCAAAAAAACCGAAACTGGTACAGATTTTTACGTTTTTTTTTTTACGCTGTTCACCGCGTGCAATAAATAATATAATATTTTGATACCTCAGGTCGTTACGCTGATGACCCTGGATCAGCTCCTGAGTCGCCAGCTTGCCAGCAGCTACGGAAGCCGATCAGGCTCTGCCGCCGGGCAGATCTTGACCGGCTTCTGTGCTAGGCAGACCGGGAGGCCAGTATTAGGCCTCCGGTTGCCATTGCAGCCACCGGAACCCCGGCAATTTCATTGAAGGGGTTTTGATGAGCTGCAAACAGCTTAAATGTAGCGATCACGTTTGAACGCTGCATTGAAGGGGTTAATGGCGAGGATCTAAGCTAATTTCGGTCCCCGCCATTACAGCCGGATGTCAGCTGTAAGATACCGCTGAGATCCGGCGATGATGGCACCTGCTCAGTTGAGCCGGTGCCAAACATTTGGCGTAAGTATACGACATTATGCGGGAAGCACTGGCATCCATGTCATATACTTACAACAAATGTCGGGAAGGGGTTAATATTGTAGCACATTATATTTACCAAATATTTTTCTTGTAAACTGTCCCTACAAGCATTGCTGCTGGTGCTGCTCCATTCTGTTTATTGCACCCTTTCTGCATTCTTGTGCTATTTATAACATGCTTGAAGACATACAGCAAACCTTCACTTTGCTTCTCCATTCTTTACGTAAGTATTTTTTATATAATACAAGAGATGTGTGTAGTGATGGTAATACAGAATGACTGCCCAAAAAAATCCAAAACCTATGAATCCAAAACTATTTTTCAGTCTTTTGTTTTTGCTGTAAATTAAGCCAGACTGGATTCACTGAAACGTGGGTGAAGTGTAACTCATCTCTAATAGTGACATCCTACAGAAGGTACACGCTGTATAGATATGCTCCCGGATACCTGTCATCCAGCCTGTGACTTTAAAGGTGGTGTGTCAAGTGGACAAACCCTTTTCTGAATGTATCTGACCTGCACATTAGCTCATTGTCGGGGGCCCAGATACTAATACAACCAGCTGCTGACGCATACCTCACAACTTTCAAGTATCGCAAAGAGGGACAAGCGTTGCGGCACATGGTTTTCCATTTTAAGTCACGCCACTAATCCACCCAATTCCTGCCCCTACACACCCGGTTTAGCCCACAAAGTATCGTTCTCCCATGGTGCCTCCCACACAGTATAATGCCAAATAGCTGCCCCCACAGATTATAATGCTCTAGCTCCCACCATAGAGTATAATGCCCCGGCAACTGTCCCATACAGTATAAAGCCCCTATAGATCCCCGTAGCTGCCACTGTATAGTATAATGCCCCCTTAGCTGCCCTCATACAGTATAATGCCCTATAGGTGCCAACATAAAGTATAATGCTGCCTTAGCTGCCCCATACAGTATAATGCCCTCTTAGCTGCCCCTATTGCCAGTGCCCACATATAAAATTCCAGTGCCCATGTAGATAGTGTGACACCCAGTGCCCATGTAGATAGCGCCACAGTGTCTCCTGTAGATAGTGCCACAACCTCCTTGAAGATAGTGCAACCCCTCCTGTAGATAGTGCCATTGGGACTCCCTCTAGGAGCGGAATCCCCAGCCAGAGAATCGGCCACGCTGTTGCTGGGGATACCACTCCAGGAGGTGCCACTAACATCACTGTCCATATATGGACAGTGACGTCAGTGTTCCCCTCTAGGAGCGGAATCACCGGCCAGATCGTGGGAAACGCTATGGCAGGGGATTCCGCTCCTGGAGGAGCTATGACATTGCTGTCCATATATGGACAGTGATGTCAAGGGCTTCCCTGGGCTCAGCGCTTAAAGTAGCGCTGTGCCCAGGGAGTCCTCTGCTCTAATGCTGAAGTAGGGATCTGATATAGGATGCGGATTTAGTTGACACCGGGACATACCACTGGCCGCCCAGGACAGCGGGACACCACCCGAAATTCGGTTGGGAGGTATCGCCGACGCCGGGTAATTCAACACCTGTACTTTCAGTTATATTATGCTTTAAAGAGATTCTCCAAAACTTAAACACTGATGGCCATGGATATTTGATCGGTGGAGGCCCGACCTCCACAACCCCCTATGATCAATATAAAGGATAGTCGATTCCTACCGTGAAGCTCCCACCATATTTCTACATACCAATAAAAAACACAGTCTTTAATTTGGTGGAAAGGCCACAGCAGCCAATTTAATTAAACCGATTTTAATTCACAACAATTGACAAAATACCATCAATATTATTATAAATAATATTATAATAACTTTATAATTAACTTTATAACCCCTTCGCTTAAATGATGAGGAGTCCTTGAAGGCATTCCCACTTCATGAAATCCATTAACAGGCTTATGGTGCCTGCCCTCAGCCGTGCTGCACCTAGCCTGAGGACCCATTATCTTCCATACCTGCACCCTTCCTGGGGACCCTGGCTATAGGAATGTAACCAATGGGCTCAGTAAAAAAAACTCCCCTAAGCCGAAATGCCACCATCATTATTCCAATTGCTTTACTTCTACCTTCAAGAACTCCTTATACTCCTGCTGCTATGAGCCCTAAATTACCATACCACCCTCACCCTGTCTACCTTGGATTAAAAAGGGTGTGGTTGGGAAACTTCTTCCTCAGGGTCTTCTGCCGGAAAGAGACCCTCCCTAACTATTCCTTCTCTTTTATACCTTCTCAACTTCTCCTCCCCTTATTTAATAAACATTTAACGGCACATATTAACCCTTTCTTAACCTTCCTTAACACTTCACTCGCTACTCCCTTTGTCATGGGGTCTTGCTTAATTGTTTACAGAGGCACAGCTTCTCGTACGTATGAGCATCTGTGCCTAGTACTGCAGTTTCATGCCGTTCAAGTGAGTGGGACGAGCTGCAGTACCAGGCATTGCCATCCATATGGACCAGGATGTGCAGCTCACAGGTCAGATCTCCACAGATCAAACATTGATGACCTATCCTTAGGAGAACCTCTTTGACCTCGTCCTGTACAGCGCTGTACATATGCAGCACAGACAGGAGGTAGTTCCTGCACAGTGCGGAACACGTACATCACTGTGTTGGTGCAGGCATAGTGTCTGTAATATACAGCCAACTTCTGACAGTGATGACTGTGATTGGAGATCACTCCGATCTTGAATGTTTAAAGAGGCTCTGTCACCAGATTTTGCAACCCCTATCTGCTATTGCAGCAGATCGGCGCTGCAATGTAGATTACAGTAACGTTTTTATTTTAAAAAAACTAGCATTTTTGGCCAAGTTATGACCATTTTTGTATTTATGCAAATGAGGCTTGCAAAAGTCCAACTGGGCATGTTTAAAGTAAAAGTCCAACTGGGCGTGTATTATATGCGTACATCGGGGCGTGTTTACTTCTTTTACTAGCTGGGCGTTCTGACGAGAAGTATCATCCACTTCTCTTCAGAACGCCCAGCTTCTGGCAGTGCAGACACAGCCGTGTTCTCGAGAGATCACGCTGTGACGTCACTCACTTCCTGCCCCAGGTCCTGCATCGTGTCGGACGAGCGAGGACACATCGGCACCAGAAGCTACAGTTGATTCTGCATCGGCATTTGCAGGTAAGTCGATGTAGCTACTTACCTGCAAACGCTGATGCTGCTGCAGAATCATCTGAAGCCTCTGGTGCCAATGTGGCCGAAACGATGCAGGACCTGGGGCAGGAAGTGAGTGACGTCACAGCGTGATCTCTCGAGAACACGCTGTGTGTCTGTGCACTGCCAGAAGCTGGGCGTTCTGAAGAGAAGTGGATGATAATTCTCGTCAGAACGCCCAGCTAGTAAAAGTAGTAAACACGCCCAGATGTACGCACATAATACACGCCCAGTTGGACTTTTACTTTAAACACGCCCAGTTGGACTTTTGCAAGCCTCATTTGCATAAATACAAAAATGGTCGTAACTTGGCCAAAAATGCTCGTTTTTTAAAAATAAAAATGTTACTGCAATCTACATTGCAGCGCCGATCTGCTGCAATAGCAGATAGGGGTTGCAAAATCTGGTGACAGAGCCTCTTTAATCCTTGAGATGCCATGGACAATAGCTACTGCACCATGTTAGTGGTTTGACAAAGGGAGGGAGCTCCTCCCATCACCGTACCACACAATGCAATTGGGGTGTGCTGATTTGTGGCTATGTGTAGGAGCTCATTCGGCCCCCCTGCCTGAAGTAGGGCCTGATAGATTGACTATTGGTGTAGAGTTAACAGGCAAAATACATTGCAATAAATTAGATAATAAATTCTATGTATCCCGAAATGCAAAAATAGAAAAAAATTGCTTCATCCTAAAGGGTTTAACTTTCTACAAGGTTTTGTTGAGCTTAGGAAGCGGTACACAACTGAGGTCAGGGAAGTCACCCTCACGGAGTCCCACCTGGATCTACACTACCGTTCAAAAGTTTGGGGTCACCCAGACAATTTTGTGTTTTCCATGAAAACTCACACTTATATTTATCAAATGAGTTGCAAAATGACTAGAAAATATAGTCAAGACATTGACAAGGTTAGAAATAATGATTTTTATTTGAAATAATAATTTTCTCCTTCAGACTTTGCTTTGGTCTTGGAATGCTCCATTTGCAGCAATTCCAGCATTGCAGACCTTTGGCATTCTAGCTGTTAATTTGCTGAGGTAATCGGGAGAAATGTCACCCCATGCTTCCAGAAGCCCCTCCCACAAGTTGGATTGGCTTGATGGGCACTTCTTGCGTACCATACGGTCAAGCTGCTCCCACAACAGCTCTATGGGGTTGAGATCTGGTGACTGCGCTGGCCACTCCATTACAGATAGAATACCAGCTGCCGGCTTCTTCCCTAAATAGTTCTTGCATCATTTGGAGGTGTGCTTTGGGTCATTGTCCTGTTGTAGGAGGAAATTGGCTCCAATCAAGCGCTGTCCACAGGGTATGGCATGGCATTGCAAAATGGAGTGATAGCCTTCCTTACTCAAAATCCCTTTTACCTTGTACAAATCTCCCACTTTACCAGCACCAAAGCAACCCCAGACCATCACATGACCTCCACCATGCTTGACAGATGGCGTCAGGCACTCTTCCAGCATCTTTTCAGTTGTTCTGCGTCTCACAAATGTTCTTCTGTGTGATCCAAACACCTCAAACTTCGATTCGTCTGTCCATAACACTTTTTTCCAATCTTCCTCTGTCCAATGTCTGTGTGCTTTTGCCCATATTAATATTTTCCTTTTATTAGCCAGTCTCAGATATGGCTTTTTCTTTGCCACTCTGCCCTGAAGGCCAGCATCCCGGAGTCGCCTCTTCACTGTGGACGTTGACACTGGCGTTTTGCGGGTACTATTTAATGAAGCTGCCAGTTGAGGACATGTGCGGCGTCTATTTCTCAAACTAGAGACTCTAATGTACTTGTCTTGTTGCTCAGTTGTGCAGCAGGGCCTCCCATTTCTCTTTCTACTCTGGTTAGAGCCTGTTTGTGCTGTCCTCTGAAGGGAGTAGTACACACCGTTGTAGGAAATCTTCAGTTTCTTGGCAATTTCTCGCATGGAATAGCCTTCATTTCTAAGAACAAGAATAGACTGTCGAGTTTCACATGAAAGCTCTCTTTTTCTAGCCATTTGGAGAGTTTAATTGAACCCACAAATGTAATACTCCAGATTCTCAACTAGCTCAAAGGAAGGTCAGTTTTATAGCTCCTCTAAACCTCAAAACTGTTTACAGCGGTGCTAACATAATTGCACAAGGGTTTTCAAGTGTTTTCTAATCATTCATTAGCCTTCTAACACAGTTAGCAAACACAATGTACCATTAGAACACTGGAGTGATGGTTGCTGGAATTGGGCCTCTAGACACCTATGTAGATATTGCATTAAAAACCAGACGTTTGCAGCTTGAATAGTTATTTAGCACATTAACAATGTATAGCGTGTATTTCTGATTAATTTAATGTTATCTTCATTGAAAAAAACTGTGCTTTTCTTTAAAAAATAAGGACATTTCTAAGTGACCCTAAACTTTTGAACGGTAGTGTATGTAAGGTGTGCGAGCACATCAGTCTTGCTCTCTTGCGTTGTGGTAACAGGAATAGGTGAGCATTCATTTTATTAGGCACTCTGAAGGCATACTGGGTGTATGGAGCCAGCCAGGGGCGTAGCTAGGGGGGGCAGGCGGGGCATGTGTCCCGGGCGCAACAAAGAGGGAAGGTGGGGGGCGTCGACTCTCTGGCCGAGTATCCGCTTCCAATGGGAGCCCCTGACGTCCCTGCCATATATGGACAGTGACGTCAAGGGCTCCTCCAGGAGAATAATCCCCAGCAAGAGCGTCGGTAACCCTCTGGGTGGGGATTCCCAACAACGGTTGTGTGACACTTTCTTTTAGGGGAGGGTGGCAATATCTGCAGGGGGGCTGTGTGGCAATATCTACAGTGGGGGCTGTGTGGCACTATAAGGGGGCTGTGTGGCATGATCTACTAGGGGGGATATGTGGCAGTTTCTACAAGGGGGGCTGTGTGGCACTATCTTCAGGGGGGCTGTGTGGCACTATCTACAGGAGGGCTGTGTGGCAGTATCTACAAGGGGGGGTGTGGCACTATCTACAGGAGGGCTGTGTGGCAATGTCTACAAGGGGGGGGGCTGAGTGGCGGTATCTACAGGAGGAGGCCGTTCATTATGTCACCATGTATTCTTATTAGCCTCTGTTATACAATCTGTTTTAGTCCGGCACTGACCTTGTTAACAATAAATTGAAAAGAAAATAAGTTCTATTAACTACCTTATATAACTATATTGCATGTAAAATGTAGAAATGGTTTTATGCTGGGGTAACAAAGTAACATGCAGTTGTTTATATAAAATAGTGTATATCTCCCCTCACAAGGAGAAGATTTCCAACCTAGTGAGTATATAATGGGTCCACTACGCATATATACACAAAGGAGGATGAAGTAAGGTGACAGTGTATTATAAAGCAATAAGCATGACACCAGCCTTACCCATGGTCAGCAAACTAGGTGATAATGTCCGCTCCTCCACATAAACCCCGGGTTTATGTGGAGGAGTGGACATTATGCTTATTGCTTTATAATACACTGTCACTTTACTTCATCCTCCTTTGTGTATATATGCGTAATGGACCCATTATATACTCACTAGGTTGGAAATCTTCTCCTTGTGAGGGGAGGTATACACTATTTTATATAAACAACTGCATGTTACTTTGTTACCCCATGTAAATGTATCAGCAACAATATTTGTTACTACTTCCGCCATTTCTTACTAGAATCTTATCTTTTTGTATTTTTACATTGTTTGTGATATATGTTGAATAAAAGTAAAAAAATTTTTTATATATAAATTGGCTTCAACTGCTCTATTTTCTCGTGTTTAGCTCATTGATTAGGTAGAGAAAGCAAACATGGCGAGTGGGAGGGAAATGTCGGGAAAGGGGTTCCGGGGAGTGGGAAACTGAATCCTTGCCCGGATGCTGGAGAACCTAGCTATGCCTTTGGGCCAGCTATGGGGGCATTATACTGTGGGGAGTGGCAGCTATGAGGGGGCATTATACTGTGCGGGCAGTTATGGGGGCATTATACTGTGTGGGGGCAGCATGATACTGAAGTCTGAACTGGGTGTATATGGTCGGTTTAGAGGCGTAGATTAACCAGGGTAAATTTGCTGCGCTGTGCTTGCGCGCTGCAAAAGTTGTCTTCATAGAATGCCATGGTTTCTTGTGGTGATCCTTTCAGAGATAATTGGTTGCAAGACAGATGACCTATTAGTAGGCTCCACAGAGAATCTGCTGAGACTTTACAGTATACTGCCCCTTAAAGGGGTTGTCTGGGGTGTAGAAACTATAACTGCTTTCTTCAAGAAACAGCCCCACACCTGTCCACAGGTTGTGTGTGGTATTGCAACTCAGCCCATTCACTTCAACGAAGCCAAGCTGCAATACCAGACACCGCCTATAGACAGATATGGCACTCTTTTCGAAAGAATGAAGCCATGTTTTTCCAACCCTGGACAACCCCTTTAACACCAACAGGAACCACACTTTGCCTTTGCAGCCGCAGTACAATCTGTTTTTTAATTTTGTTGTCAAGGACTGAGAGATTCCCACACTGTATAGAGAACCAGAAATAAGTGGTGCAGCCAGAGAAAAGCCACTCATAATGGCGCCACACTAACTGCCACTGGCTTCCTTCCAGCTCAGCCACACCGCTAACGTTAAACACGGGCAGGACACACACAGAGGGACAGACAAGGGAACAGATGGAGGGGGGGGGCAACACAAACCACATCACCACAGCCAGCAGGCGCACCAGAGGACATTTATAAATGATATACAGCAGATCTTCTAATAACTTTACTCTCATAGGCCAGTTCACACAGTTTTTTGACGCAGAAATAAGCCAAAAAATGTCTGAAACCGCCTTCCATTGATTTCAATCGGAGGCGTTTTTTTTTCTGCGGCCGCTTTTAGCTGCTCAATGGGAAAAAAAGTGCCACGTTCTTTCCGCCTCCGACCTCCCATATCAAATCAATGGGTGACCGAGAAAGCGTTTTTCGACCATTTTTTGCCCGTGGCTTTCAATAGCCGTGGGCGAAAAACTCTGTGATAGCGATCGCAAGTGCAGGCAGGTCAAAATATGCCTCAAAATTCCTTACCCTCCCCTCCAGCCCCTCCTTTCCTTTTATAGGGTCATTTCGCAATATGAGGCATTTCTACAATCTGATAATAAACTGTTTTACTTTCAGTTGTAAAAAACTATCTGCATAAACTCAAATAAACTTCTCACTGTGTAGAAATTTTCCCTTCCCTTTTCCCGTCCCTTGGTTGAACTTGATGGACATGTGTCTTTTTTCAGCCGTACTAACTATGTAACTATATGTAACTATGTAACTGTCCCTACATGTTTACCAGGAACCTTATTCAAAATAAAACCATGAGAAGATAAGAATCTTTGTTTTAGATTATAGGCGGGTTTATTGTGTTGGCAATGCTTTTTACACCAACTCAATGTCACATTGCGGACAAATTTTAAGGGACAGTTTACACAGCGTTTTTTAATAAAACCATAATAAACATAATCTAGTTTTTTAACCCCTTCCCGCCGCTGCCATTTTTCAGGCTTTCATTTTCGTTTTTTCCTCCCCACTTTCCAAAAGCCATAACTTTTATTATTTTTCCATCTATATAGTCCTATGAGGGCTTGATTTTTGCGGGACGAGTTGTCGTTTTTCGTAGCACCATTTATTGTGCCATATAATGTACATGGAAACGGAAAAATTATTGGTATGGAAGAAAATGAAGAAAACTGCGATTCCTCCATTCTTTTTTTGTGCGTCGTTTTTACGGAATTCACTGTGCAATTAAAACAACATGTTAACTTTATTCTGTGGGTCAATACGATTACAATTATAACAAATATATATATTGTTTTTTTCTATATTTTACTACTTTTACAAGTAAAAACCTAAGTGTGAGGCCTCATGCACACGACCGTGCTCGTAATTACGACTCGTAATTACGAGCACGGCCGGGCACGGCCGGCCACGGGCAGCCGGCCGCTTTTCCGAGTCGTGCTCCCATTATAAAGTATAGCAGCACGGCCCGTAAAATAAAAAAATAGAACATGCTCTATTTTTTTAACGGCACTGGCACCTTCCCTTGAGAAAACGGGAAGGAACCCGTGGCTAACAGAAGTCTATGGGCCCTTTATTGCGACCCGCAATAACGGGTGTTTTTACGGTCGTGTGCATGAGGCCTAAAAAATACAATTTATCTTGTGTCGCCAAATTCTGAGCCATAACATGTTTATTTTTCCGACAATTAAGTGGTATGAGGGCTTATTTTTGGCGGGATAAGCTGTCGTTTTTAATGATACCATTTTGGTGTACATGCGATGTTTTGATCACTTTTTCATTTTTTGAGGGAGATGAGGTAACCAAAAAATAGAGATTCTGCTGTTTACAATTTTATTTTAATTTTTTTACGACGTTCACCGTGTGGGTTAAATAATGATATATTGTAATAGTTCAGACTTTTACGGACGTGGCAATACCAATTATGTTTGTGTATTTATTTTTTTTAACTTTTATTTTCTAATTTATTTATTTTTCATACAAAAAAAACGTTATTTTACAAATTTTAACTTTTTTTTTTTATTCGTCCCCCTAGGGGACTTCAACCAGCGATTGTTAGATCGCTTGCACGATATACGGCAATACTAATGTATCGTGATTCTGACCGGCTTCTATTTAGCCCTGCTGTAGGCAGGGCTTAATGGGACCACAAACATGGCCCGCCAGGCAGCCATAGCAAACATCGCCCCCCCCGCAATTTAGTTGCAGGGGCGCGATGATCTGTTAGAGGGGGTCGCCCCCTCTTTCTAGCGATTTAAATGCTGTGATCGCTATTGACCGCGGCATTTAACGGGTTAAACGAGCGGGATCGCGCTCGAGCGCGACCACGCTCGTTACTTTGAGGTGTCGGCTGTAACATACAGCCGACACCGGCATTGTATGGAGCGGGTTCACTCAGTGAGCCTGTTCCATACTTCCCCTACCTGACTTTGGCGTAATGACGGGGTAAGGAGACAGACAGGTGAGCCCTAATCAACCCGTCACTCAGTCCCTGCCTACTTGCACAACCCGTCCTAGGCGAGGGCGTATAACTGGGCGACTGTCCCTACGCTCAATATGTGCACGGCAGACAAACAGACAAGGGTACACAGAAGCTAAGGAAATGGGGCAGTTGCCTACGGCAACACCGTGGGCAACAAGAGTAGTGAACGAGCCGAGTCAAACCATGAGTGTACGAGGTACCAAACGCAGAGCAGGAGCGTAGTCAGTAAAGCCAGGGTCAATATGAAGCAGAGGTCAATAATAATAGCTGGAACAGTAGAGCCAGGAAACAAGAGAGAATCACAGGCAAAGACAAGAAGCAAATGAAGGTATACATAGACCGAGGGCGGGAGCTAGAACCATCTGGCCAGGCTGTGATAGGTTCTCCCACTCCTCAGCCTACCAGCCTGAGTGATAGCAGATCGAGTCACTCTATCAGACCTAGGAGCAGATGCAGACTCATTAACCAGGGGCGTCGACACAGAAGCTGTGTCTGGCAGATCCTTTACAGAAGGCCTCCAGGAGGAGGACGTATAATGTAGATATCACTCGAGCCGGTATATCTGATTGAAGTACTATGGATTCAAATGCAGTAGTTGTGGTTATACGCATCCCTCCCGGCAGGGCCGAACGCAAGAAGGTAGCCAATTGGGCATACTCGAGCCACGAAAGAGTCCTCCCAGGGCAGGT
Organism: Rhinoderma darwinii; assembly: GCF_050947455.1. Classification (NCBI taxonomy): domain Eukaryota; kingdom Metazoa; phylum Chordata; class Amphibia; order Anura; family Rhinodermatidae; genus Rhinoderma; species Rhinoderma darwinii. The sequence goes on from NC_134697.1 coordinate 12,935,144, forward strand.
CCCACGCAACTCCGAAAAGGGAGGATGTCGACCATTGTCTGACATTATCTGGCATAACTGTGCGTCAGCAGAGGAGGGCCAGATCAGAAATACTTTTTTGTTCACAGCTGGTGGAAATTCTGGATTATCAAATAGTGGGATAAGAAGCCCAGGTCAATGCAAAAGTCCCTTTCGGACTAAAAGTCTATCCCAGAGAGTGAGGAAATGTTGGGTAAATATAGGGAAGGTTGGGCGAGCTGGTCTATGATTGGGCAGAATCCATGGCAATGATCTAAGAGAGAGCGACAATGGACCTCTCAATCCAAACCCACTGTTTATTGAGGCTAATGTAGAACCAATCCACAGCTCTTGCAAGGATAACGGCTTGATGGTATACCGAAAGGTCAGGGAGTCCAGTTCCCCCTTTCAGTTTTGGACGAGACAGTGCCCTCTGATTGAGGCGTGGCCTCAGGTTGGCCCAGACAAATTTTCGAAATGCATTCTCTAGATTCTTAAAAAACTCCCTAGGGACCAGGACAGGAATGGCCTGGAATAAGAACGAAAAGCAGAGGAACAATGTCAATTTTGATAGCGTTCATACGGCAAAACCAGGACAGTTGGGCTCTATCATATGATTGTAGATTCTTGAGGGTAAGTTGGAGTAGAGGAGGAAAGTTAAAGGAATATAGATCTGCCACATCCCTAGGAATCTGAACCCCCAAGTACTTAATGGACCTCGGTGGCCATTTAAAAGAGAAGAATGATTGTAGGTGATCTAGCAGATCAATAGATAGGGAGATGTTTAAAGCTTCTGTTTTGGTATAATTTACTTTGAAATTACTTACCTGACCAAATGTCTCAAATTCGCATATGAGCACCGGAAAGGAAATCATGGGATTCGTAACAAAGAGTAAAAGGTCTGCATACAAAGCCAGTTTATGATGATTCCGACCTGTTCTAATCCCAGAGATATCGGGAGAGTTGCGGATAGCCATCCCCAAGTGCTCCATTGTGATAACCTAGAGTAATGGGGACAGCGGGCATCCCTGTCTAGCAGGGGCGTAGCTAAAGGCTCATGGGCCCCGGTGCAAAAGTTCTTCTTGGGCCCCCCCAAACTTCTTCTCATGACAGACAGCCCTCAGCTTTCAGTGACTAAACGATGCAGCACTAGCAGCCAGTCGTGTCACTAAGGTCTTAATATGTCACGGGCAATAGCCCCAATACATATCTCCCCCCCCCCCCCCAAAAAAAATAATTTATGTGTGTGTGTGTGTGTGTGTGTGCGCGTGTGTGGATTTCTATACATACATATATATGAAACAGCATATCTATAGCACTACGATCCTAAAGCTAGTGATAGGATTAGATACAGTGGCTCAGCAGACAGTATCACACATGATAGGATTAGATACAGTGGCTTAGCAGACAGTATCACACATGATAGGATTAGATACAGTGGCTCAGCGGACAGTATCACACATGATAGGATTAGATACAGTGGCTCAGCAGACAGTATCACACATGATAGGATAAGATACAGTGGCCCAGCAGACAGTATCACACATGATAGGATTAGATACAGTGGCCCAGCAGACAGTATCACACATGATAGGATTAGATACAGTGGCTTAGCAGACAGTATCACACATGATAGGATTAGATACAGTGGCTCAGCGGACAGTATCACACATGATAGGATTAGATACAGTGGCTCAGCAGACAGTATCACACATGATAGGATTAGATACAGTGGCCCAGCAGACAGTATCACACATGATAGGATTAGATACAGTGGCCCAGCAGACAGTATCACACATGATAGGATTAGATATAGTGGCTCAGCAGACAGTATCACACATGATAGGATTAGATATAGGGCCCATTGCCATTGCGGCTCCAGCGCTGAACCACGGAAAGGTAAGTCTAATAATTGTTTTGCTTTTTTATGTGTTTGTTTTTTACAGGTTTGGTTGTTGGACTACTTCGGATTCGAGGACTACGGTGATGATGGAATTTTTTTCACAATAAAATCGTTAATGAGGGTTGTGTGGGTTTTTTTTTTTTTATTTCAATAAAATATTTTTATATTCTGTGTATTTGTATTTTTTTAAAATTTGATCACTACCGCCTTATGAATAGACGCTGGCTGACATCGTCCATTACTAAGGCAGGGCTTTCTGCTAGCCGTTACAGAGGCTATCACTAAAGACCCATTATTAGCCCGGTACCCACCGCCACCCGGGGTACCAAGAAGAGCTGCATACGATCCGGTACACAACATCTGTAGCGATGACTAGGTACTGGGCGGCCGCAGGCTGGTATTATTAGGCTAGGAAAGGCCAGAAACGGTGACCTCCCACCCTGGTAATGCTAGGCTGCTGCTATGTTGTTCAGGCTGGTTATGAAAAATGGAGGATACCCCACATCATTTTTTCCAATTGTTTATTATTATTATTATATATTTTTTAAATGACATGGGCTCCCCATTTTTATAACCAGCCAGAAACAACACAGCAGCAGCAGCCTAGCATTACCAGGGTGGGAAGGACCACAGTTTTTGGACTTCCCAACCTAATAATGCCAGCCTGCAGCCGCACCCAGTGCACGACCATCCCTACAGATGGTCAAGTAGTGGATCGTACCCGGCTCTTCCTGGTACCCCTGGTGGCGGTGGGTATCAGGGTAATAATGGGGGTTAGTGTTAGCCTCTGGACCGGCTAACACTAAGCCCTGCCTTAGTAATGGACGCTGTCAGCCAGCATCTATTAATAAGGCGGTAGTAATAAAGATTTAAAAAATACAAATACACAGAAAAAATATTTTATTGAAATAAAAACACTCAAACAACCCTCATTAACCATTTTATTGAAAATAAAAAATGTAATCCAAGTAGTCCTCGAATCCGACGTAGTCCAACGACCGATCCTGTAAAAAAAAACACAAACAAAAAACAAACATTAGTAACCAATATGGTAGGCTTAGATACAGGGCCCATGTGTGATACTGTTTGTTGGACCCTGTATCTAAGCCTATCACGAGGTAGGCTTAGAAACAGGGTCCAGCAGACAGTAATCTTATACAGTATAAGATTATTGTTTCCTGGTGCCCTGTATCTAAGCCTACCATGTGTTAAGCTTAGATACAGAGTCCATCAGACAGGATCACACATGGGCCCTGTAGCTAAGCCTACCATGTGGTTGGCTTAGATACAGTGCTCAGCAGACAGGATCATACAATGTGTGATCCTGTCTGCTGGGCCCTGTATCCAAGTCTACCACATGGTCAGCTTAAAGGGGTTGTCCAGTCCCTAAAAATTGATGGCCTATCCTCCTCAGGATAGGCCATCAATAGCTCATGGGTCGGGGTCCGACACTGCCCAGTCCCCCGCCAATCAGCTGTTTTGAAGGGGGTGCAGTGCTCGCATAAGCGCTGCTTCCCCTTCATTCCGGTCACTTGCCCACACTGTGAATCTCCGACACAGCGCGATTCACAGGGCCCCCAGCAGACCGTAATAGTATACTCACCCTCCTCTTCGGCTCCGGCCGCAGCGGAGGTCCTGACTCCATCCAGTCGGGATGTTGTGCGAGGCGCACAGCGTTGTGACGTCATGATGCAAAGAGATGTCAGGACCTCCGCTGCGCTCCGGAACGAGGAGGGTAAGTACTGTCAGTCAATATAGTAACAGGGGCCCGTGTAGTTTATTACAAAGGCCCCAGTTACTATTGTAACTCTTTATAGACGTGGTGTGGGAGGCCATGGGCTCCCCTGGCTTCAGGGCCTGGTAGCAATTGCGACCCCTATAGTTACATCATTATATGTATGTGTTTGTTTATTTATTTTTATATATATATATATATATATATATATATTTCTAGAGGTGTGACTGCTCAGCATGACAGACATACGTACACACAGTGAAGGGGTTAAGAGCTGGATTACTAGCTGGTACTTACATCTGCTGTGGGGTCAGCAGCTGGTACTGCGGGGGAGCAGCAGACACGCACACCATCTTCTTGCTGTAGCCATTCTTTCCCTCTGCACAGGTCACGAGGAAGAGGGAAAACAGCTAGAAGTGAGCTGATTGGGTGGACAGTACAGTGGGCGGGCCTGGGTTTCGTAAGATGGGTGGATTCATGTATCAAGCATTTTCCACCGTCTTTTCCCCTCCGCGCAATGACTCTCTGACAGCTGAGCTGCCACCAATGCTTTAAGCTACATTACTGGGTCTCTTTTGTACCCCAGCAGGGACCCAGCAATGTAAAGTAATCATTGCACCGCTAGTGTGGTGAGGGGGGCCTGCGGGCCCCCCTAGCTACGGGGCCCGGTCGCAGTTGCGACCGCTGCGACCCCTATAGCTACGCCATTGCTGTCTAGTACCGTTAGCAATCGGTAAGGGTGAAGAGAGTACACCATTGGCCCTTGCTTTAGCTGTAGGTTTCTGGTAGAGAGAGAGGATCCTTTCTAACATTATGGGTCCAATTCCTATCTGGTGTATGGCAACCTTAAAAACGTCCAATGGACCCGGTCAAAAGCTCTTTCCGTGTCCACGGACACTAGACACGTGGGTATTGACATTTTCTTGACATATGACATTAATAGAATGGTTTTATTAGTTTCGTCTCGCGCTTCTCTACGGAGGACAAACCCTGCTTAGTCTGAGTGTATAATCCGTGCAAGGAGTGGGGCTAACCCATTCGCAATAGCCTTTGAATAATGTTTAACATCTACATTTATCAGGGAGATCTGGCAATAATTTGTGCATATGGAGGGGTCTTTCCCTGGTTTGGGAATAACAGTAATAGTCGCCGATAATGTTTGTGGGGTGAAAGGTGTCATAGTTGACAGAGTTGTAGACCCTGGTTATAAAGGAGAGAAGCTTAGGAAGAAAGGCCTTGTAGAAGGAAGTCGGGAATCCATCCAGACCCGGACTTTTACCAGCTGGGGAAGATTTAATGACCCTGTGCACTTCCGATTCTGAGAAAGCCGTACTTAGCGAGGAGGTCTCAGTCTAATCTAGTACCGGCAAGGCTGTGTTTGCAACGTATAGGTCAATTTTCCGCTGGAGTTCGTTAGGTGACATGTCTGCTAAAGGGCCTTTAAGGTTGTATAGGGAATGGTAGTAGTCTTTAAAGGTGTGTACAATGTTCTCTGGTTTATATCTGAGCTCGCCAGACGCTGTTTTGATCATTGGAATAAATAATTGAGGAACTCTCGGGTGAAGTGATCTAGCTAAAGCTCTACCGCATTTATTCGATGAGTAACGATGTGTATGGTCACGAAAAGACGCATGTGCCTGGTCAATTACATTTCTCAAAGAATTCCTAGCCTGTTGGCTAGTTGGGTCTGTGTATGATTAGATTCTAGAACCTGTATTCGAGACAATAGATTCTTAATTGCAAAGGCCCTTTCTTTTTTCAGTCTCGATCCTTGTATGAAAGTGCCCTGCAATACGCTCTTTAAGGCCCCTCATTGGACAGGGAGTGTGGTGGGATCCAAAGCATGATGGTCTAGAAACTCGGAAATAGAGCGATTTAATAGCATCCTGACAAACCGAATCCCTCAAAAGATGAGGGTTCAGTCTCCAATGCCACTCTCAGGATAGTGTCTGGGAGGGTGAGGGATAGGAAGACAGGCGCATGGTCTGCCTAAATCATAGAGCCAATCCGAGATTCTGGTGAACAGGAGATTAAGTGATGGCTGATGAGGAACAAATCTATCCTGCTATACATGTGGACTGGAAAAGAAAAGGTTGAGGGTTAAGAACGACTGAAAGTCTGAAATTCAGGAGCAGTTTTCCCTTAAACGGCTCAGTATTTTCAGCCGTTTTTGATTTTGTGTGTGCACATACCATGATGAAAGTGAAGTGAATGACTTTTAAATTGACAGGTTCACATGTCGTGTAATTGACGTGTTTTTTTTATGCGCATTTTACGTGACAAAAACCGCATAAACGCTTGATTACGTTTTAATTTACATAATTAGTAAAGTGCGCTGTTAGTACATACAGTGTGCTTTTTTACACACGCGTTTTTAAAAAACGTATTGTGTAAGTAAAGAAGTGTCGAGTCAATTCCTTTGCGCGTAAAACGTGCCAAATGTTCCCACAGTCAATGGGAGTCCTAATTATGTGCCAAAACGCACACACAAAAAGCGTCAAACGCTTGATTACGTTTCCCATTTACATCAATGGGAAAGTGAGCCGTTAGTTTTTTTTTCCGCAAGCGTTTTTAAAAAACGTGTTGCGTAAAATAGTGGGGTGTAGTTGCGTGTGGCGCAGTTGCATGTTTGGGGGGATATGTGTGGGGGTGTGCTCGTCGCTGATTCTTTAAAACAGTTGATAAGCAGCTATGAAGGATCAGTGGCGCCCGTGCATACTCCGCACGCACACACAGTTATAGCAGGTGCAAGGGGGGGCGTGAGGGGGCTGTGAGAGAGAGGGACACACACACCCCCCTTACCTGCAGTGCGGCCAGTCTTCATAATGGCGCTGGCTTTCCCCCTACAAACCAGCTTCTTTGCTGGGTCGCTCTGAACTGCGATTGGCGATGGGAGCCTTTCATTGTGTCCTATGCACTGTGCTGCCGTATTCCATCTGTGTATGCCGTTAAGAGACACATACACAGATGAAATAAAACATGGCAGCCCCAGTACAGTAAGAAAGTGTTGTTAAAAAAACAAAACATTGTATGTGAAAAAAGTCAATATAATATTTTATTAAATAAAAACATAAATTAATTTAAAAACAATAATCATGACACTGTCCCTTTAAATTCCCTAATGACAATGAGATGGCTCTGTCCCAGTCTACACAGCAAACCTGAAGTGTCAGCTACAGAAGACCGGAAATGTCAGGTTATTGTACGCCACTCTAGTGGCCAGTAAACATGTTTTAATATTTTAGGATTAGACATGAAAAATTTAAAAGTAACATTATTTTTTTTTTATACTGTGTCTCCTTGGTTACAGACAACAAACCCTGTGAGGTTGGATGCTGAAGTCATGCACACTTTAATTTGCCCTGCTACTTTATGATACAGACATTTGGTTGGTTAGCAAAAAGTGGGGAACGGATGGAAGGGAGTATGACTGCAGAATCAGATTACAGTGTTTGTTTATTTATTGTCTGTTACCATGGAGATGCAAAAATCCTACCGTTTTGTGTTTACAGTTCGGCTGGGTTCACACGACCTCGCATGGGTTTTACACCTCGCATTACGTCTGAAAACACGGCTCCAATACGTCGGCAAACATCTGCCCATTCATTTCAATGGGTTTGCCGACGTACTGTGCCGACGACCTGTCATTTTACGCGTCGCTGTCAAAAGACGGCGCGTAAAATAACAGCCTCGGCAAAGAAGTGCAGGACACTTCTTGGGACGTAATTGGAGCCTTTTTCCATTGAATTCAATGAAGAACAGCTCCAAATTACATCCGTAATTGACGCCTCGCAAAACGCGAGTACGAGCAATTACATCTGAAATGCAGGAGCTGTTTTGTCCTGAAAACAGCTTCGTAATTTCAGGCGTATCGGAGGCTGCCGTGTGAACATACCCTTCCTGTGCAGGCCTATGCATTTCAATAGCAACAGACCACAAACAAGCCCTACCTATATAGTCTGATTCAGCAGTCATACTCTATCTTATTTGTAGAAAGGAGTGTGACTGCAGAATCCGACTACACAGAGTTAAGCCTCATGCACACGGCCGTGCTCGTAACCACGGTCTGCGATTACGGGCACGGTGGCCGCGGACAGCCACCCGCATTTTCGGCCCGTGCTCCTATACTTTGTAGCACAGTCTGTAAAAAACAAAAGTTAGGACATGTCCGATCTTTTGCCGAGGCTTTCTATGGCCCGGACACCTTCCTGTAAATATACAGGAAGGTGTCCGTGGTCAATAGAAATGAATGGGTCTGTAATTGCGGACGAATTCTACGGTTGTGTGCATGGGGCCTATGTCTGTAATCTGTTACCATTTAGACGCAAAGTTCTGCATAGGAGTTGTAGACACAAAACGGTATTAAATTTAAATATTTAAATCAAGGCCAAGGTGCTTAATGTTTTTTTATTTTAAATGAACTGAAGCAATAAAGAAAAATAAAACACATTACCGCTTGGTTGCCATGGTCACAAATCATCACCCAGCAATGACAACGAGATGCAGCGCGTTGGTGACATTTAGAGTGGATTTACACGCGCCAGATTTTGTTCCAGATCTTTTCTGCGACTGAAAATTCGTTCCATTCATCGGAATGGAGTTGTTTCTGCAGCAAGTGCCCATAGCAACCAATCGCAGCGCAGCTTTAATTTCTCAACAGTGTTCTAAGAAATAAAAGATGGACTGCAACAAAGACCGTTTTTGTGTTAGAAAATTTTCATATATACATATATATATATATATATACACATACACTGTATATATAATACATTTTTTTATTTTTTTATTATTAACCTTCTGCACTGACTACAAATCCCAGCTACCCCCGCTGTTCAGTGCCCCTCCCACTGTATGATGCTGCCACAGTGGAGAGACTTCATTGGAGGAGAGGAATTGCAGCCAGCTCTGTAGAGGATAAGGGGTGTGACCTGCAGCTAGAGGGTTGCCTTGACTACCTGAGAGGAAAGTGTGATTCAGGGCCTTGAGAAGAGCTTGTAGTGTGGGGAGAGGAATCCCCCGGGCCGGGGACTCGGCACCTTACATTATGTATGTGATCTGCCCCTGCACAACAGTCATTTTTAGTCCTGGTGCAGCCCTGTGAACAGCTCTGAGTGCATAACTGGTTACCACAAGTGACTGTGCTGTATTGTATTCAGGCCTTGCCGTGCCGAGACTCCCTGCTTCACACAGTCTGGAATGGTCAATACCTGCCCCTAGACATTACCATATGGAACTGGTTCACAGCGAAGGACAATTGAGGTAAGTATGTGAGTCCTCGTAAAATGACCCTTCACTATGTCAAGAGCCAGATCTGATGGGAAAACAAGATACGGACGCAATGGTCGAGCCTGACAAGAAGCACGTCCAGATCCACCCAGAATTTATCCCACTTGGCGGGATTAGTCGCATAACAATATCAACATTTTACATTCGCATGTATATAACAATCACCTCACACGTATTGTCAGCCGGCGGCTGCACAAACCAGGTACAACTAACAGATGTGGTGGCAGCCTATACATGTCTCAGTCCTGGGGCGGCTCCAGTAGTGAGGGAATAGAAGAAGTAACAGAGTCCCACATTTCTTCTATAAAAGATAAGAAAAACTCTATCCAGAGGATCCTCATTGCTCTATGTTATCTAGATCGGCCCTCTAGAGTCCTCCGATTCCGACATTCGATGATTCCTCAGATGATAGAAAAGGCACAAATGACACTGAATGATCATGATACCAAAAGCCGCTACCAGCCAGATGGAGGGTCGTGTGACGCAAATTGTCCAACAACAATCTCCATTGAAGAACACTGTGCACGTGCTGGTTTCCTTGACGTCTGCCACCTGCACAGGTGATAGTTTGGTAGTAAGTTTACCAAATACTTTCATCCAGCGACAGACTGGAGTTCCTTGTGCCCACCAGAGGATATGATTTTGAGGGCCCACCCTCCATCTATATCATCATAATCCTTGTTGTTATCATTGTACACACAGGACATATCAGCAGTAATGTCTCATAGGTTATTTTTTAATCAACTCATTCGAAATAGACCCTAGTGGCGAGTGATTGCTCCAAAGTCACCTCCAAATCGGGTTGTTTTCTGCTGGACCTTTAAGGCCCACTGGAGGACCCTCTGGTGGGCTAGTCCGACCCTGCTTTCATCTGCACTTATGCAAGTTCTGGACGTCCAGGCAAAACACAACTTTATTAATCAAGAGTCTGGGAACAAGAGGGGCCCATAGCCAATCACGACACCACAAGCCATAATCCGGGGGGCACACCTGTCCACCTGCTGAAATTCTCCAATTCAAATTCTACAAGGGGTCCGCCCATCCCAGTCATATATTTCAGGCTAACCAAGTTCCCCATCCCTCAAGCTGACTGGCCGCCCCAGTCAGCCTCCGACTGCCGCTGTTTGTCCTCCAGTTGCTGCAAAGGCTTCTGCACGCTGGGAGTCGTGGTGCTTGTAGTGCTCCTCCTCCGGTTTGCTGACCAATGAGAAACACCCAGTACGACCTAATGGTGGGCGCCCCCATGATTTGAACATATGAACACCTATATAAGGTTGTTGCATGAGCACCTAGTTTGTATAACCTGGACATGGTTGCTCTTAATGTCCTACCCATCTGGACCGACCTACATTAAGTTGTCAGGTGCAGAGGAGAGGGGGAATAATAAAAATAATACGGGCCAGGGGATTCTCTATGATGGTTACACTACAATGAAATATTAAAGTGTTCTATTCTTTCCTGATAACATTGAGCTATTGCTCCAGCAACGTTCATTGAGATGGCAACCCGTGACATATTGGTTTACAGCATCACCTAGCAACTGAACAATACCAGGATACCAACTAAGAGCGTCTGTGGATACCGCGGTGGATAACAGGTGGACCAGATTGATCCCTGAAGAACAATTTGTAATGTGTTTACACTGTACACATTGATTTACAATGTATATTCTCTATAACATGTCCCAATTGAATAAAAAAATGTTATTCAATAGTTTTGGCCCATTGGAGTACATTATATAATTATGCATATGTATGCTATCTTCTGAAGATTGAGTATGTAATTACACTGTGATAAATATACTATGTTGTACACTGAATCAGTAGCCTGAGAAAAGCCCCTGTGTAAGGCCTGAGAAGTCCAGGGAAGTACATACCATAGAGACAGACCATCAACTGCTATGGGGTCCTTGGAGAGAGGGCCTAGTTCTGGTTGCTCCTATACCATTTGTTATTGGGTGGAAAGTACATGTACAGGGGTCCTCTCCCCAGAGGGGGGTAAGAAATTGGCCCTAGAGTCATGAAAAGGGCTTAGATGCCCTTCTGTCCTGGATGGGAAAAATTGGCACCTAAATAGCGGGAGCATTTTAATCTTTGCTATGGGGTCCCTCTTTTCTACGTACGTCACTGGAATTGTTGCTGCATGGATTAATAAACACCACTTTTGTATTTTTCTAAATGGATGACCCCTTTAACTTCAGTGCCACTCGGCGCCGGCAGACCGTTAATGCGGCCACCGTTTAAAAACGGCGGCTCAAAGTTAACTGCTTACCGCTGCAATATATTAAGTCTTTCAGCGGTAGGCAAGTGTTTAAGTAGGCAACTCCTATAAAGTGTCACTCCAGAGAAAAACTAGTAATTCAGCAAGTCCCCAATACGGAGAGCCACCACTGTCGCCTACTAGTCTACAGCTAGTAGTAGGAATAGGAAATACACGCCACTAGAATCACATGATTGTACAATGATGACTACCACTTCTTACAGAAAAATAATAGGACACCGGTGATGAAAGGGTTTGAACAATTAAGATAAACGCCTTGTTGTTCAGTCAGGTCTACGATGCATCGTTTACAAGCGACATTTTACTACTGTGGGAGGAGCTTAGTTCTGACAACTGACATCTGGGTAGAGAAGTACTTTAGACATGGCTGACCCAATTACTGTCTCTCTGAATGCGGTGATGCAAAAACATAAAATAAATCCTCCTGTAATGAAGTGGTTAAAAAACAACAACAATTTCACATACTCTATTAGTGCATTCTAAATTCATAGAGAGGTGGTCCTCATTCAGGGACTCCATCAATTGGCTGGAGGAGAGGACGCTACTAAGGTGGTATCACAATCAAAGTGCATTACATGGAAAGTCCATTAATTTCAATGGACATTGTAGGTGCTGCAGGTGTTTTTTTGCGGCGGCATTGTCAACCATCACGACATCTTGTGTCAACGAGTTTCATACTCCCTTAGGGTATGTCCACACATAGCGTAAACACTGCAGATTTTCCTCAATTCCGGATTTCATTGCGGAAAATATGCAGCATAATACAGTAGCAGCAGGGTGGATGATCTCATCCACACGCTGCGTCAAAAAATCCTACCAAAAAGCTGAAATGCTGCCACAAAAATTGCAACTCAGAAAAAAAAAAAAAGCTTATACAAGCCCCGTTTTCTATACCTCTCCGTTCAGGCCGGCCTCCTTGATCACATTTCGTTCCATGTGACTGCTGCCGCCAATCACAGGCTGCAGCAGCCACATAGGATGAAACGTCATTCCAGGACGCCTGGCTGCATGTATTTTAGAGCAGGGGCATAGCTAGTTGGGGCAGGGCCAGGTGGTATTCCGATCCTAGAGGTAGCCCCTGACGTCCCTGTTCATATATGGACAGTGACATCAGGGCCACTTCCTGAAGCAGAATCCCAGGCCAGAGTATTGCCGACGCTCTGGCCAGGGATTCCACTCCTGGAGAAGCCCCTGACGTCACCATTCATATATACACAGTGACCTCAGGGGCTCTTCCAGGAGACAAATTCTCAGCCAGAGCGTTGCCGATGCTCTGGCCAGGTATTCTGCTCCTAGAGGGAGCCCATGTCGGCCCGGTCCATATATGGACAGCGATCTCAGGGGCTCCTCCTGGAGTAGAAACCCCAGGTCAGAGTGGGGATACCACATCTAGAGGGAGCCCCTATTGGTGCTATCTACAGGGGGGGGCTGTTTGGCAGTATCTACAAGGGGTGGTGTGTGGCACTATCTACAGGAGGAAGCTGTTCATTATGTCACCATATGTCTCATTAGCCTCAGTTATACAATCTGTGTTAGTCAGGCACTGACCTCTTTAATTTGTTATGTTAACTACCTTATGGAACCATATTGGTTATAAAATGTACAAATGTTTTTTTTGCTCGAGTTAGATAAAAAGAAAATGTGAAAAAAAAATTACACATCATTGATTGGTAGCGAAAACAAACATGCCGGGGGAAAAGGAGATGTCGGGAAAGAAGTTGGGGTGCCAAACTGAATCTTTGCCCCGGGTGCTGGATAACCTCGCTACGCCTCTGTTTAGAGAGATGCATTGCCATGACTACAGAGACCGGGGTAAGTATAAGCTTTATTTTATATTGCTGTTTTCCACACTTTGGTGCGGTTTTTCGTCAGGAATTCCCTTTGGGGTCCAGGGCGGTGTCCGCCCTGTGTGAACATAGCCACTGGCGTAGCTATAGGGGTCGCAGCGGTCGCAATTGCCCCCCGCACCACATCAATAAAAAGTTACTATAGTAACTCGGGCCGCGGGCCCCTGTTACTATAGTAACATACTTTACTTACCTTCCTGGTTCCGGATCGCAGCGGAGGTCCTGACGTCAAGCGCTGTGCGCAGCGCATGACGTCTCCACGCTATGCGCCGCGCACAGCATGGAGACGACAGAACTCCCGCCGCGGCCGAAGAGGAAGGTAAGGTTAGCCCTGACTGGCGGGGTCCGACTCCCGGGACCCACCAATCAGCTGTTTTGAAGGGGCCGCAGCACTCGTACGAGAGCTGCTCCCCTTCATTCCGGTCACACTGTGAATCCGTGTCGGCGATTCACAGTGTGAGCGAGTAGTGAAATGAAGGGGAAGCAGCTCTCGTACGAGTGCTGCGGCCCCTTCAAAACAGCTGATTTGCGGGTCCCGGGAGACACATCAGCTATTGATGGCCTATCCTGAGGATAGGCCATCAATGTTTAGGGACTGCACAACCCCTAAGCCTACGATGTAGCAGGCTTAGGGGGCCCATGAGACAGGATCACAGATTGTGTGATCCTGTCTGCTGGGCCCTGAATCTAAGCCAATCACATGGTAGGCTTAGATACATGGCCCATGTGTGATCCTGTCTGCTGGGCCCTGTATCTAAGCCAATCACATGGTAGGCTTAGATACATGGCCCATGTGTCATCCTGTCTGCTGGGCCCTGTATCTAAGCCAATCACATGGTAGGCTTAGATACATGGCCCATGCGTGATCCTGTCTGCTGGGCCCTGTATCTAAGCCAATCACATGGTAGGCTTAGATACATGGCCCATGCGTGATCCTGTCTGCTGGGCCCTGTATCTAAGCCAATCACATGGTAGGCTTAGATACATGGCCCATGTGTGATCCTGTCTGATGGGCCCTGTATATAAGCCAATCACATGGTAGGCTTAGATACATGGCCCATGCGTGATCCTGTCTGCTGGGCCCTGTATCTAAGCCAATCACATGGTAGGCTTAGATACATGGCCCATGTGTTATACTGTCTGTGGGACCCTGTATCTAAGCCTACCACACTGTAGCTTTAGATACAGGGCCCCAGCACACAGTAATCTTATACTGTATAAGATTACTGTCTGCTGGACCATGTATTTAAGCCTACGTTGTGGTAGGCTTAGATACAGGGTCCCACAGACAGTATCACACATGGGCCCTGTATCTAAGCCTAACACATGTTACTAATCATTTTTTGTGTGTTTTCTTACAGGTTCGGTCGTTGGACTACGTCGGATTCCAGGACTACTTCGATGGCGGCTTTTTTTTATTATCAATAAAATGGTTAATGAGGGCTGTGTGGGGTTTTTTTTTTTATTTCAATAAAATATTTTTTCTATGTCTTTGTGTTTTTTTTTAAACTATATTACTACCGCCTTAGTAATGGCCGCCGGCTGATTGACAGCATCCATTGCTAAGGCGAGGCTTAGTGTTAGCCGGTGCAGAGGCCAACACTAACCGCCTTTATTACCCCGGTACCCACCGCCACCAGGGGTGCTGGGAAGAGCCGGGTACGATCCAGTACCTGACCATCTGTAGTGATGGTCGGGCACTGGGGTGGCCGCAGGCTGGTATTATCAGGAGGGGAAAGGCCAAAAACAGTGGCCCTTCCTACCCTGGTGATGCTAGGCTGCTGCTGCTTTATTGTATCTGGCTGGTTATGAAAAATGGGGGGGACCCCACGTCATTTAAAAAAAAAAATAATAAAAAATAATTGGAAAGAACGATGTGGGGTCCCCCCCATTTTTCATAACCAGCCAGATACAATAAAGCAGCAGCAGCCTAGCATTACCAGGGTAGGAAGGGCCACTGTTTTTGGCCTTTCCCCTCCTGATAATACCAGCCTGCCACCACCCCAGTGGCTGACCATCACTACAGATGGTCAGGTACTGGATCGTACCCGGCTCTTCCCAGTACTCTTGGTGGCGGTGGGTACCGGGGTAATAATGGGGGTTAGTGTAGCCTCTTCACCGGCTAACATTAAGCCTCGCCTTAGTAATGGAGGTTGTCAATCAGCCAGCGGCCATTACTAAGGTGGTGATAATAAAGTTTAAAAAGATACAAGCACATAGAAAAAATGTTTTATTGAAATAAAAAAACACAACCCTCATTAACCATTTTATTGAGAATAAAAAAAACGCCGTCATTGAAGTCCTCGTATCCAAAGTCCAACAACCGAACCTGTAAAAAAACACAAACACAAAAATAATCAGTAACACATAAAGAAGCAAAATTATTATTCTTACCTATCCTGGGTCCAGCGCTGGAGCTGCAATGTCAGCGAGCTGGGCCCTGTATCTAATCCAATCATGTGTGATACTGTCTGCTGAGCTGTGTATCTAATCCAGTCATGTGTGATACTGTCTGCTGGGCCACTTTATCTAATTGTATCTTGTGTGATACTGTCTGCTGGGCCCTATATCTAATCCGATCATGTGTGATACTGTCTGCTGAGCCACTGTATCTAATCCTATCATGTGTGATACTGCCTTCTGAGCCACTGTATCTAATCCTGTCATGTGTGGTACTGTCTGCTGAGCCACTGTATCTAATCCTATCATGTGTGGTACTGTCTGCTGAGCCACTGTATCAAATCCTATCATGTGTGATACTGTCTGCTGAGCCGCTGTATCTAATCCTATCATGTGTGATACTGTCTGCTGAGTCATTGTATCTAATCCTATCATGTGTGGTACTGTCTGCTGAGCCACTGTATCTAATCCTATCATGTGTGATACTGTTTGCTCAGCCACTGTATCTAATCCTATCATGTGTGATACTGTCTGCTGAGCCACTGTATCTAATCCTATCATATGTGATACTGTCTGCTGAGCCACTGTATCTAATCCTATCATGTGTGATACTGCCTTCTGAGCCACTGTATCTAATCCTATCATGTGTGATACTGTCTGCTCAGCCACTGTATCTAATCCTATCATGTGTGATACTGTCTGCTGATCCGCTGTATCTAATCCTATCATGTGTGATACTGTCTGCTGAGCCACTGTATCTAATCCTATCCATAGTTTATAGGCTCGTAGTGCTATAGATATGCTATGCTGTCTCCTATACACACTTTTTTTTGGGCGGACACATATGTATTGGGGCTATTTCCCCTGACATTTTAAGCCCTATGGGTATGTTCACACGGCAGCGTCTGTTACGGCTGAAATTACGGTGCTGTTTTCAGGAGAAAACGGCACCGTAATTTCAGCCGCAATGGCATGTGCAGGCGTCTTTCGCTGCGTCCATTACGGACGTAATTGGAGCTGTTTTTCCATGGAGTCCATGGAAAACGGCTCCATTTACGTCTGAAGAAGTGACAGGCACTTCTTTGACGCGGGCATCTTTTTTACGCGCCGCCTTTTGACAGCGGCGCGTAAAAAAAAATGACCGTCGGCACAGAACATCGTAATACCCATTCAAATGAATGGGCAGATGTTTGCCAACGCTTTTGAGCCGCATTTTCGGACGTAATTCAATGCTAAAACGCCCGAATTACGTCCATAAATAGGGTGTGTGAACCCAGCCTTAGTGATGCCCTGGCTGCTAGTGCTGCATTGTTGGGTCACTTAGGAGACCCAGCGATGCAGCTGAAAGCTGCGGACCGTCGGCCATGAGAAGTTTGCGGGGGGGGGGGGGGCCCAGTAAGAATTTTTGCATCGGGGCCCATGAGCCTTTAGCTACGCCCCTGAACATAGCCTTACAGTAAAGAATCACTGTGTATGATGATGGTGACATTTTCAGTCCTCTAGAAGTAGAGGATGCCCCCTTTTGTAATGGTTACAGTCCTAGGTATAGAAAGATCATTAGAAAGATCTCTGTACCGTCCAATTATATATTGGTTCATATATATCGCCCTTAAGCAATCTTTTTTTCTAAACTGAATAACCTCACGTTTGATAACCTGTCTAGGTACTGCAATCCACCCATTCCCTTAATTACCTTGGTTGTCCTCCTCTGCACCCGTTATAGTTCAGCCATGTCCTTCTTATACATAGGTGCCGAAACTTTTGCACAATATTCCATGTGTGGTCTGACTAGTAATTTGATGCATCCCATGATTTTATTTGCCTTGACAGCAACTGCCTGGCACTGGTTGCTAAAGTTGAATTCACTGTCCACCAATATCCTGAAGTGTTTTTCAGTAAGGGTATGTTCACACGCTAAGTCAAAAACAGCTGAAAATTACGGAGCTGTTTTCAGAGAAATCGACCTCTGATTTTCAGGCGTTTTTGAAGCTTCTTTTAATTTGGAGCTTCTTTTTAGGCGTTTTTTGAGGCGTTTTTCATAGTGTTCAATGGAAAATGAGCTCCAAAAAAACGCCTCAAGAAGTGACATGCCACTTCTTTTTACAGAGCGTCTTTTTACGGTCCGTTTTTTAAAACAGCGGCGTAAAGAGACGCCCTGTATGAACTAAATGCTGTTTTTCCAATTGATTTCAATTGGCTGATGTTTGTAGGCGTTCAGCTTTAGTTTTTTCAGGCGTAAACGCCCCAAAATATGCCTGAAAACACTGCGTGTGAACATACCCTAACAGTTTTACCCAATGTTTTACCATTTAATGCACAATTGTAGAATTTGTTTTGGCAGCCCAAGCGCATAACCTTACATTTGTCCACATTAAACTTGATTTGCCATTTCTTCGCCACGTCTCCAGCTTCCCCATTCCCTCTGTAATATAATATCCTCCTTTTGTGTTGATTTACTTTACAAAGCTTAGTATCATATGCAAATATTGAAATTTGACTATGTTAAACCCTCTACAAAGGTCAGTAATAACATTTTATAAAGAAGCAGGCCCATGACCTGCCTAGGTAGAGTCGTGTGTTAACCTTAAACCATACTATCCCCCACCCCCATTTAGTAACGACACATGACACCGAGGTTGGATGTGAAATGGCCACAGCAGCCGTTTATTAATTTCACAGTTTTATAAAAACAATTTAAATCCGAAACATTCGGATAACTAGTTAGGAATCCACCGGAGAATTCCTCCTAATAATTCACATGACCCAACATGGGTCAGAATCATAAATAACCATTAAACGTTAACATTAACCCGAGCAGAGGAAGTCCTTGAAGCCCCTTCAGATGTTCCTTTCAAGAACACACCGAATTAGCCATCTGCAAACCACTAATTACCTCCAGCCGTAAACCAGCTCGGAAGCACCGTTCACCTCTGCAGATGGCTCCACCCACTAGAAGTCCACTTCAAGGGGATAACACCCGTTGAAGCCCTCAAGTGATATACCGCCCACTAGAAGTCCA
Source organism: Rhinoderma darwinii (assembly GCF_050947455.1). Classification (NCBI taxonomy): domain Eukaryota; kingdom Metazoa; phylum Chordata; class Amphibia; order Anura; family Rhinodermatidae; genus Rhinoderma; species Rhinoderma darwinii. Next base: position 12,953,611 of record NC_134697.1, read on the forward strand.
CTTCAAAGGGATAACACCCGATGAAGCCTTCAAGTGACATACCTTCTACCAGAAGACCACTTCAAAGGGATAACACCCGATGAAGTCTTCAACCATGTACCTTTTTTGGGGGACGCATACCCCCGATGCGACCCCCCCACCATTTTGTACTGACTGGCCTCAAGGACTCCCCCCGCCAGCTGCCATGACAACAGAACCTACTCCGGAAAAAAGAAAAACATGTTAAATAAACACACAAAATAAAACACAACGCTCATATACGGACGTACAGAAGACCTAAGGAGTAACAAAACAAGGGTGGGAGGGTGGGAGCTTTGCTTCTTGTGTACTACTCCTCCCGCTGCTTCCGGCTCAATGCCGAGAAACAGCGGGAAGCGCAGTAACGGCCCCCCCGTCCCCCCTAGCTCCTCCCCGTCCCTCCTTCAGCTTCTTCACCTTTCCCTCACCTCTTAACATTAACCCTTTCCCTACCAGGACGGTCATGTCGGCTTCCCTCAAGCCTGCAGCTGCGTCCAGCCTCTTCTTGACCTGCCTAGGTAGAGTCGTGTGTTAACCTTAAACCATACTATCCCCCACCCCCATTTAGTAACGACACATGACACCGAGGTTGGATGTGAAATGGCCACAGCAGCCGTTTATTAATTTCACAGTTTTATAAAAACAATTTAAATCCGAAACATTCGGATAACTAGTTAGGAATCCACCGGAGAATTCCTCCTAATAATTCACATGACCCAACATGGGTCAGAATCATAAATAACCATTAAACGTTAACATTAACCCGAGCAGAGGAAGTCCTTGAAGCCCCTTCAGATGTTCCTTTCAAGAACACACCGAATTAGCCATCTGCAAACCACTAATTACCTCCAGCCGTAAACCAGCTCGGAAGCACCGTTCACCTCTGCAGATGGCTCCACCCACTAGAAGTCCACTTCAAGGGGATAACACCCGTTGAAGCCCTCAAGTGATATACCGCCCACTAGAAGTCCACTTCAAAGGGATAACACCCGATGAAGCCTTCAAGTGACATACCTTCTACCAGAAGACCACTTCAAAGGGATAACACCCGATGAAGTCTTCAACCATGTACCTTTTTTGGGGGACGCATACCCCCGATGCGACCCCCCCACCATTTTGTACTGACTGGCCTCAAGGACTCCCCCCGCCACCGCGAAACAGGCCTTGACCACCTTAAGCCTGTGAGTTCCTCCACACCACCACCGCCCTTTCTATGCCTTCTGCTATAGCCAAGCTCCAAATATCAATGCCAACCTCGGTCAGATGAACCCCGTCACTCCTCCAGAAATTCCCCAATCCTGACTCCAAATCCCTATGCCTCACGCAAATGCCCCCGTTCTTTGCCACAAAACGGGACACCGCCCGGTTAACTTTTATCCGAGCCTTATTGACTCTCTCCACCGATCTAGCTAACCGCCAATGCTTCCTTGGGACTATGTCCGACCACACTACCACCAACTTGGGATAAGATACCCACAAACACAACAAATCATGTTTGATATCCCGCACCAACTCACGAAAAGGGCGGACTCCTAAGTCATTCCCACCCACGTGCAACACTAAAACCTCCGGAACCCTATCAAGCCGCACATATGTCTGGAATTCCGCCAACACCCTGTTCCACGACATACCTCTAAACCCCAGCCAATGCACAACCGCATCCTGTCGCGGAATGCGCAACTGGCGACCATCCGGGCGGACGTCCGCCCTCAAAGCCCCCCAGTGCACGTACGAATGACCCATCAACCACACCAGACAAGGAGGCGAATCTGAAACGGAAAACACAGTTAGGCACCACCATATACATTTGCAAGCATAAACAACAAAATTACAACATATGGGGGCGGACATAGGACTTAAACCTTTTAGACTCCCAACGACCAATACGCCTCACCCCCTCATCATCCAACCCCCAGCGCCCTGCTTCCGTTGCTGCGCCAATCCGGAAGGAATGAGATGAATATGAGCCTGCCGCAACCCCAACCGCCGTCAAACATTTTTTAAAAACAGCTCCAAACTGAAACCTGGACAAGAACGACCCGTCCACATGACATAACAAAGGCAAATCTGGAGACCCCCTGTTTTTTGTAAAACCACGCATGCACTCTACTGGGCACATGACCGACCCCGGGAGAGCGAACAAAACTATCAGTTTTCCCTTCCCTAATTGGTCAGTTTTTGATCTACGCAACCATACCTCCAACCGATCTGCAAAAAGGCTCACCTCCCCAGATCTCAGCCCCCCTGCCTGTTTAGTACTTGGCGACACCAACTCACCTATTCTAAATGCTCCGAAGAACGCCAACGAGAAAGCCAACCGAAACAAATCCATTTCATCTGAAGAACGACATACCGATGCCAATGAACCACCCAACAAGCCCAGCAAAGCAAACGACACCGGCCTTCTACTATCCGCCTCCACCCTACCTCTGCGCAACCCCTTCAAAGCCTGCGATACCAGAAATTCCTTCGATACATCCCGCAAGCCCCGCAACTTAAGCCCAAACGCCACCGCGGATATAAACCGGTTCACCTTCGCTACTGAAAACCCCGCCTCCCAGGCATCCCCTAACCAATACAAAAGTGCCACCAACCTGTCTCTATCCGTATTGACATCACCCAACTCTCTTACCCACTCCTCCCACTGCCTCCAACAAGCAGCATAAGCCCTCCACGTCGTGCCCGCCAAAGACCTTTGTAACAGCTGCTCTACGGGACCGATACCAGATCCCATAGATGATCCGGACACGCCAAACCAATACGTTCCGCTCCCGGAGCCAATTGCCGAAACCGGTCCCACTGCGAGCGAGAAAGAGCATCAGCAACACAATTCCGTACACCCGGGACATGCACCGCCACCACCCACGCGTTCAGCGACAAACACACCAACACTAAATGTCGCAACAATTGAACTACCGGAGGAGAGGACGCCGTGATGTTATTAATGGCAAGCACCACACCCATGTTGTCGCAGTAAAAACGGACCTTCTTATCCCTGAGCCTGTCCCCCCAAATGGTAGCCGCCACCACGATGGGAAACAGCTCGAGCAGGGCCAGATTCCGCGTCAATCCACTGGACACCCAGCTAGCCGGCCATTGCCCTGCGCACCACGGACCTCCCCGTAAGCTCCAAAGCCACCCGCCCCAGCCGCATCCGTGAAAATATTCAGATCACTCGTATCCTGCGCTGGGGCCATCCATAGCGAGCGACCATTGTACTGGCCCAAGAAGTCATCCCAAACCTGAAGATCAGCTCGGTGCTCCTCCTTGAGCCTCACAAAATGATGCGGCGCCCGCACTCCCGCCGTTGCCGCCGCCAACCTTCTACCAAACACCCTCCCCATCGGCATAATCCGGCAGGCGAAATTCAACTTCCCCAGCAGCGACTGAAGCTCCCTCAACGACATTTTCTTCCTTCTACAAGCCCGTCGCACCTCCAGCCTCAAAGCACCCAGCTTATCCGCCGGGAGCCGACACTCCATTGCCACCGAGTCAATTTCGATTCCCAAGAAACAAATCGTCGCTACCGGGCCCTCCGTTTTTTCCGGCGCCAAAGGGATCCCAAAATCCCTCGCCACCTTCTGCAGGGCATGAAGCAAGTTACCGCAAACCGGCGAACCCCCCGGGCCAACGCACAAAAAATCATCTAAGTAATGGATCAACGAATCGACCCCGGATACTCCCCTCGTTACCCACTCCACGAAACTACTAAACGCCTCGAAGTATGCACAAGAAAGAGAACACCCCATCGGAAGGCACCGATCCACGTAAAAGGCCCCATTCCAAAAACAGCCCAACAGCCGTTGGCTTTCTGGATGCACCGGCAACAACCTGAACGCCGCCTCGATGTCGGTTTTTGCTAGCAGCGCCCCCGGACCCGCAGCCCGCACTAACCCCACCGCCTTATCGAATGAGGTATAAACTACGGAACACAACTCGTGATCAATCCCGTCGTTTACCGACGAACCTTTGGGATACGATAAATGTTGAATCAAACGAAACTTTCCGGGCTCGCGTTTAGGGACAATACCCAAAGGGGACACAACTAAATCTTTCACCGGCGACTCCACAAATGGCCCCGACATGCGCCCCAACGAAACTTCTTTTAACAACTTTTCCGACACGACTTCCGCATGCACGTAAGCCGATTTTAAATTTCTCCGCGTAACCGGAACCTCATAAGGAGGCGGAGGAATAACAAAACCAACACTAAACCCTTCATAAAGCAACTTAGCCGCCGCCCTATCCGGATACTCATTTAGATAAGGGGCCATCCTTTCCACCCTCACCGGCGACACCCCCTTGACCAGCCCCGTGCTGGTTCCCGGACCTCTTTTTACGCAGACATTTTGCCGCCCCGTGTGATGCACCATTACACTCGGAGCACACGTGCTTGAACTTGCACGTGGCCCCGAACTTACACTGGCCTTCATTGAATTGCCAGCAAAACCCTGCCTTTCCCCCGCCGCTTGGTCCACTCTGACTAGTCTGGCCTCCCTGGCCACCGCTCCCGGGAAAGGGCTGCCTAACCGGAACCGTAACCCGTAACCAGAGAGCAATATCCTTCTGGTCCCACCGAATCGCCGGCCGAACCGCCTTCCGCTGACGGAATTGCTCATCATATCGCAGCCACGCCTGACCCCCATACGCCCTATGAGCCTCCCCAATAGCATCAAAATAACAAAATAACGCCGAACAATTTTCCGGCGCCTTTTCCCCTATCACACTAGCCAATATGGCGAACGCCTGCGACCAATTAACGAACGTCTGCGGGATAAGCCTATACCGCCGCCGTTCCTCCTCGTCCTTTTTACTCTCATCCCGCTTGCTCTTATCCAAATTGAATTTAGCCAGCGGCAAGAGAGAAAAAATTTCAACATATTCATCTTTCCAGATCCGATCACGCACCTCCTGCTTTAAATGCGCCCCCAACGGACCCTCAAAACAAACATACACCTCCCCCCGAGCACGATCGTCCATGCGCACTCGATCGCCGTCCTTCTGTGCCTCAGTCTGCACCGACACCGCGACCGCCTCTCTAACCGCCACCACAGGACGCGCCTGCAACGATCCCACTTCCCTGGAGCCTTCCCAAACTACCGCAGGGGACACTTCCGTTACTACCGGCGCCGCGGCCCTATCCAGGCGCCCCACCAGCTCCCGTAAGCAACCCACTAAATCTGCCAAACCCGCTCCGTCGCGTCCGCCCGCGCCACTACCGGCCCCCGATGCTATGCTAGCAGCCCCCCCGCCGACACCCGACATAAAAATCGCTGGATAAGACAATAAAGGAGTTATACACTCACCGGGCTGCACAGGCGCTGTGTTCCCGTCAGCCGGACCATCCTGACCTCGACGATAGACGTCCAGTTCACCTTCCTCCAGTTCTTCTCTCGCCGACGACTGTCCCTCCCAACGACCTCTTCGGAAAGGGGATGAGGACGCGCTGACCGATGGGCCGGCAACCTGCCGCCCGACCGCCGGGACCCAGACTTCCGACCGGACCTGTTGCCTCGACGTCGCTGCAGATCTAGTCGTCCGTCTAGACGATCCTGACGAAGCCTGCCCCCTGGCCGGAACATCACCATGCGGGGCGGCCGTACCTTGCTCTTGACATCTTCCATCTGATGGGGGAGGGGTGACAGGGAGCCCGGCCTGCGACTCCCTGCTTACCGCCGGACCCCGTCGCGGCCTGGGATTCCTGCCAGGACGCAGGGCCTGGGAAGGGGCGGTCCTCCCAGCTGCCTGGCCTGCAGCGTCCGGGATCGGGCTCCCTCTGCGACGCCGTGTCCGCGGGACTACCTCCGGACTCAGGCGCTCTGGAGGTCGGGACCGCCGAGAGGGACGGGTCGACACAGCCTGCATCGCCGTCACCCCTGCTACCGCTCTCTGCCTGCCCAGCGCAGGAGCGGTTGTTGCCGACTCCCCCCCCGCCGCCATAGCCATGCTCGTAGGGGGGCCGGGGGAGGGGAGCCTGTCCCTTACCACAGACCCCGAACGCCGTGCCCGACGTGGCGAAACGGCGTCCGGGATCCGCGTTAATGCAGCCACGGTCTCCTCCAGCCATCCGGGACCGTGGTGCACAGCAGCGGCACGCAGCCGCTCTAAAATCAGGGCCTCTGCCATACTAAAAAGCCGGGCAACGGGGAGCTTTGCTTCTTGTGTACTACTCCTCCCGCTGCTTCCGGCTCAATGCCGAGAAACAGCGGGAAGCGCAGTAACGGCCCCCCCGTCCCCCCTAGCTCCTCCCCGTCCCTCCTTCAGCTTCTTCACCTTTCCCTCACCTCTTAACATTAACCCTTTCCCTACCAGGACGGTCATGTCGGCTTCCCTCAAGCCTGCAGCTGCGTCCAGCCTCTTCTATACCGACTCTGTGTTAACCCACTGGTAACTGGGACCCAATCTGTATATTTCATTAAAGGGGGTTTCCAGTCCCTAAAAATTCATGGCCTATCCTCAGAATAAGCTGATCTGTCAGGGTCCGACTCCAAGAACCCCCCTGCTGATCAGCTGTTTTGAAGGGGATTCAGCGCTCATACGATTTCCCCTTCATTTCTACTTGCTCACTGTGAATCGTTGACACACATTTAGCGGCGATTCACAGTATTGCAGCCTTCTCCCGTTCACTTCAGTGGGTGAAGGCTGTAATACCTGCGAATCGCGGCTAAATGTGTGTCAACGATTCACATTGAGCAAGTAGAAATGAAGGGGAAGCAGCGCTCGTACCAGTGGACGCCGACTGAGCAGCTATTGATGACCTATCCTGAGGATAGGCCATCAATTTTTAGGGACTGGAAAACCCCTTTAATAACTACCCTCTGTTTTCTATCACTGTGCCAGTTGTCACCTCAATTACACACATTTTCCCCCAGTCCCAACATTCCTATTTTATGTGCCAACCTTTTATGTGGCACAGTATCAAACGCCTTTTAAAAGTCTAAATACACCATATCCACAACCTTAGGCCCCATGCATACTACCGTACTTTTTATCCGTAATTTATAATCTGCGGACCTATTCATTACTTTAGGCCACAGACAGTTTTTCGTATATTTACGGATGTGTATCGAGGCCGTAGAATTGATCTGCAAAATATAGAACATGTTCTATTCATGTCCGCAATTGCGACACAGACTTGCCCATAGAAATCTATGGGTGCGTGCAAAATTGCAGACGGCTAATGATGTGCATCCAAAGCCATCCATAATTGCGTAAGCGTTGTTATATGACGGCTGGGGATTCCCCAAGAAAATGGCGCCTGAGCAATCATAAGACCTTTTCAAGGGTTTGGGACATGTTGGTGACATAATTTATAGCCACCCGTTTTTTTGTGGATCCGTAAATACGGATGCACTACGGACCGTATTTTCAGACATCATGCAGCAGAAAGACAATGGGAACCTGCTGGAAATAAGATTATATCTTACGCTGCGGAAGTTATAGGGCTATACACTTCATAAATTGGGTCAAGACCTGTTCAATTAATAGTACCAAACACGCATTGTTTACATAACGTACACACAAATAATGCAGCTATAAATTGTACATATAAATAGTGCCGCCATGTACTGTACATTTAAATACACTACATACTGTACTCAAACAAAACTAGGGGCAGGTTTTTGTCAAAGTGGGGATTTCATGGGCATCGATATGTGCATGTCCAAGTATATCTGAGTTTACACATGCACGCATATATCCATGGCTGTGAAACCCCCATCTTGACAAAATCCTGCCTTCATTCCTGCCAACTAATCACATAAATAGTACCACTAACCGTACACATAAATAGTACAACTAACTATACACTTAACCCCTTCCTGCTGCAGCCACTTTTGAACTTCCTGAAAGAGCCTAATATTTCAAATCTGACGTCTCACTTTATGTAATAATTGTGGAATGCTTTTACCTATCCAAGCTATTCTTAGAATATTTGCTTGTGACGCATTGTACTTTAAGTTAGTGGTAAAATTTGGTCGATACATTCATTTAAAAACCGCCAAAATTTAGCAAAAAATTGCAAAACTTGTCATTTTTATACATTTAAATGTATCTGCTTGTAAAACAGACAGTTATACCACACAAAATAGTTGTTAATTAAAGAGGCTCTGTCACCACATTATAAGTGCCCTGTCTCCTACATAAGGAGATCGGCGCTGTAATGTAGATGACAGCAGTGCTTTTTATTTAGAAAAACAATCTATTTTTACAACGTTCTGAGCGATTTTCGCTTTATGCTAATTCATTTCTTAATGCCCAACTGGTCGTGTTTTTACTTTAGACCAAGTGGGCGTTGTACAGAGGAGTGTATGACGCTGACCAATCAGTGACCAATCAGCATCATGCACTTCTCCCCATTCATTTACTCAGCGCATAGTGACACTGCGTTGTTCACTATGTGCTGTCTTATACTGACACATTAACGTTACTGAAGTGTCTTGACAGTGAATAGACATTCCTTCCAGCCAGGACGGCATGTCTATTCACAATCCCGACACTTCGCTAACATTTGTGTGCTACTTACAGCAGAGCAAGCGTAATCTCGCGAGATCACGCTGTAAATGACAGGTTACACTTATAATGTGGTGACAGAGCCTCTTTAACATTTCCCATATGTTTACATTAGATTGACATAATTTTTTTGAACATCCTTTTATTTTTCTAGGACGTTACAGTGCTTAGAACTTTAAGGGTATGTTCACACGAGGGCGTCCGTAACGGATGAAATTACGGGGATGTTTCAGCCTGAAAACATCCCCGTAATTTCAGCCGTAACGGACGTAATTGGCGCTTTATTCATTGGAGTCAATGAATAACGGCTCCAATTACGGCCAAAGAAGTGACAGGTCACTTCTTTGACGCGGGCGTCTATTTACGCACCGTCATTTGACAGCGGCGCGTAAATTACGCCTCGTGTGAACAGACAAACGTCTGCCCATTGCTTTCAATGGGCAGATGTTTGTCAGCGCTATGGAGGCACTATTTTCGGACGTAATTCCGGGCAAAAACGCCTGAATTTGCGTCCGTAATTAGTGCGTGTGAACATACCCTTACAGAAATGTCTAAAATTTTCAAGAAAAGTTCAAAAAGCTATTTTTATAGGGTCCAGTTCAGTTGTGAAGTAGCTTTGAGGGGCCCATACAATACAAACCCCCATAAATCAGCCCATTTTAAAAACTGCACCCCCTCAAAGTATTCAAAACAGCATTTAGAAAGTTTCTTAACCCTTTAGGCGTTTCACAAGAATTAAAACAAAGTAGGGGTGAAATTTACAAGTTGCAGAAAGTACTATTTAATCCTTCTTTTTCTGTAACAAAGAAGGTTTCACCAGAGAAACGCAACTCAATCTTTATTACCCAGATTCTGCAGTTTTTCTAAATATCCCACAGGCCGTAGTGTGCTAATGCACTGAAACACCGGCCTTAGAAGAAAAGGAGCACCTACAGGATTTTGGGGCCCTCTTTTTATTAGATCTTTTAGGCACCATGTCAGGTTTGAAGAGGCCTTGTGATGCTGAAATAAAGTAAACACCTACAAAAAAAATACCCCATTTTGGAAACTACACCCCTTAAGGAATTCATCTAGTGATGTAGTGAGCATTTTGACCCCACAGGTGTTTCATAGATTTTATTAGAATTTGGACGTGAAAATAAAAATTGTTTCTAATAATAAGATCTAATTTTAGCTTAAAAAAAACAATTTCTACAAGGAATAAAGAAAAAGCCCCCAACATTTGTAAAGCAACGGAAATACCTCATATGGGGTCATGAACTGCTGTTTGGTCACATGGCAGGGCTCGGAAAGGAAGGAACACCATTTGACTTTTAGAGGGCAGATTTTGCTGGATTGGTTTCTCGCCACCATATCGCATTTACAAAGCCCCTAAGGTACCAGTACAGTGGAAACTCTCCAAAAGTGACTCCAGTTAGGAAACTACAACCCTGAGGAATTCATCTAGAGGTATAGTGAGCATTTTGACCCAACAGGTGAAATACAGTTTTTATTGGAATTGGGCAGTGAAAATAAAAAAAATTCCTTTTTTTCAATAAGACGTACCTTTAGCTCAAAATTTTTCATTTTCTCAACAATTAAAGGCGAAAAAGCATTCCACATTTGTAAAGCAGCTTCTCAGGAGCACGGAAATACCCCATATGTGGTCATAAATTGCTGTTTGGGCACATGGCAGGACTCAGAATGGAAGGAGCGTCATTTGGCTTTTGGAGCACAGATTTTGCTGAATTGGTTTCTCGGCACCACGTCACATTTGCAAAGCCCCTAAGGTACCAATACAGTGGAAACTACCCTAAAGTGACTCCATTTAGGAAACAACACCCCTTGAGGAATTTATGTAGGGGGGTGTTGAGCATTTTGACCCCACAGGTATTTTATCGTTTTTATTAGAATTGGGCAGTGAAAATAAAATTAGTTTTTAGCTCAAAATTTTCCATTTTCTCAACAAATATAGGAAAAAAAAGCACCCCAACATTTGTAAAAAAATTATTTTTGCCGATTACGGAAATACCCCATATGTGGTCATCAATTGCTGTTTGGGCACACAGTGGGGCTCAGAAGGGAAGGAGCACCATTTGGCTTTTGGAGTGCATATTTTGCTGAATTGGTTTCTGGGCGCTATGACGCATTTGCAAAGCCTCTGTGGAACCAAGACCTTGGAAAACCCCCAGAATTGACCTCATTTTGGAAATTACCCCCCTCAATGTATTCACCTAGGGGTGTGGTGAAAATGGCAATTTTTCAATAGATATTCCAATATGTGGTACCCAGCTTGTGCCACCATGAAAAGACAGCTCTCTAATTATTATGCTGTGTTTCCCGGTTTTAGAAACACCCTACATGTGGCCCTAATATTTTGCCTGCACGATCGACAGGGCTCAGGAGTGAAAGAGTACCATGCGACGTTGAGCCCTAATTTGGCGATTTACAAAGTATTGGTTCACGATTGCAGAGGCTCGGATGTGAAATAATTAAAGAAACCCCTGAGAAGTGACCCCATTTTGGAAACTATACAATTCAAGGCATTTATTAAGGACTATAGTGAGCATTTTGACTACACAGGTCTTTTCCATAAATGATTGCACTGCGGATGGTGCAAAGTAAAAAATTAAATTTTTCCCTAGATATGCCTTTTCATTGGCAAATATGTTGTGCCCAGATTGTGCCACTGGAGACACACACCTCAAAAATTGTTAAAAGGGCTCTCTGGGTATATCGATGCCATATATGTGGAAGTAAACAAAAGTTTGGGCACAGTGTAGGGCTCAGAAGGGAGGGAGCACCATTTTCTTTTGGAGCTCGGATTTTGCTTGGTAGTAGTTTTGTTTGGAGTTTTACTGGTAAATGTATTTATAATGTGGGGGCATATGTAATCTGTGCGGAGTACATCAGGGGCATAGTCAGGTGGTATAATAAT